>NC_071265.1:932500-1165000 GCF_023375685.1 Ictalurus furcatus | reverse complement strand
GACAACAACACAAACACCAACAGACACCGACACCGACAACAACACAAACACCAACAGACACCGACACAAACAACGACACACACAAACACCAACAGACACTGACAACAACACAAACACCAACAGACACCGACACAAACAACGACACACACAAACACCAACAGACACTGACAACAACACAAACACCAACAGACACCGACACAAACAACGACACACACAAACACCAACAGACACAGACACCGACACAAACACCAACAGACAGACACAAACAACAACACAAACACCGACAGACACCGACACAAACACCAACAGACAGACACAAACAACAACACAAACACCGACAGACACCGACACAAACACCAACAGACACCGACACAAACAACGACACACACAAACACCAACAGACACAGACACCGACACAAAAAAATTTGTTGGTACAAATTGCTGTTTTGCGTATGGAGCTCAGAAGCTCACAAAAATAAGTGAATGAATTTTGAAGGCTGTATTTGAAGTTGCTCTCCAACAGTTAAAGAAACTGAAGCAACATTAATTACATATGAGATGTGAAAATTCATGTTAAAATCCAAAGACAGATCTGAGAGGAGAGTTTAGGATTTCAGCTTTTATTTTTATTTCTTTGCATCAGACCACTCAATTTTTAGGTGAGCAAAAGTATTGGAACAGACAGTCTTGAAGTAGATTAAATAACATTTAATATTTGGATGCATGTCCGTCGCTTGTAGTAACTGCATCACTCCTGCGACTCACTGACACCAAACTGCTGGTTTCTTCTTCTGTGAAGCTTCTCCAGGTTTTTCCTGCAGCTTCTTTCAGTAGTTGTTTGTTTTGGGGGGTTTCTCCCTTCAGTCTCCTCTTCAGGAGGTGAAATGCTGATTAGTTGGGTGAAGGTCTGGTGATGGACTTGTCCAGTATAAAACCTTCCACTTTTCCCAGTTCTGGCCCCGCTGCTTCTCCGACTGATTTACATTTAATTTTGAATTTGAAATATAAAATATCTTCACAATGACTCGTGTGTACTTACGTGCTAAAAATTCAATGTAATTTATAACTCTGTACTGAAATATGATATGAAGATATGCAAATGTAATAAACGCAAACTATGTGCCTGAGACTTCCTTCTATAAATTGCTGGCACAATTCTAAAATTGCATGGGTCAAAGCTCACTAAAACTCTCCAAACCTGAGAAAAAAAATCGAACTCAAAATCCCGATTTACCTTCCCAAAATCCCGACTTACCGTCCCAAAATCCCTACTAACCGTCCCAAAATCCCAATTTACCGTCCCAAAATCCCTACTAACTGTCCCAAAATCCCGACTTACCGTCCCAAAATCCCTACTAACTGTCCCAAAAACCCGACTTACCGTCCCAAAATCCCGATTTACCGTCCCCAAAATCCCTACTTACCGTCCCCAAAATCCCTACTAACTGTCCCAAAATCCTGACTTACCGTCCCAAAATCCCAATTTACCGTCCCAAAATCCAGACTTAGTCCCAAAATCCCGATTTAATAAGGAAGGTTGGTGTTCGTGAGCGGAGAACAGTGCTGCAAAGTGAAAACCCTCGACTCTGCTGAGTTCCATCAAATGTTTATTTATTACAATATATCTTCAGGACCATTTCATTTAGTTCATATACAGACAGCGATGCTGCGACACTCGTTTATTATTTTATATACTCACTGATATTTACAGCTCCGTAGAGTTCGGCCGAGGAGCGACACTCACACGTGATACACACAAAGGATACGCTCTTCATTCATATTCATAAAGCACATCACACACACACGCACACAGGACTGTATATGAGGGCGGGGCGGAACAGGGCGGGGCCTCACAGACATAATAAATATTGAGCATGAGGATTTGGTGTAGTGTGTGTGTGTGTGTGTGTGTGAGAGAGAGAGTGATTACTACAGACAAGAACCTTCCAACAGAAAGTAGTTCCGGTTACTTTACGCTTTCCTGAAGGTTTTGTGGTACCCCTACACCAAAACAAAAGTAGTCCCGTCTCTGAAAGGAGCGATTCGACACATTTACAAATACTTTAACTGAAAACTTCAAAGTGTGATGACGAAAAAGCTCAGCATTACACCTTACACCTCCTGTCTGAGCGAGATTAAATTCTCATCTGTATTGTACACACACACACACACACACACACACACACACACTCACTCACTCATTCTTAAAGTGTGTCGCTATGACTAACTGTTCAAACAAAGCACTTAAGTGAACAAAAACGAGTTAAATAGTGATTAGCGCTAGCTTTAATGATTAGCATGGTTTCTTCCTAATATTTGCTGTATCATAATCCTTTCAGGATATGCAAACGAGTATAAAACAACTAGCTGTGGGAAATTGAAAGCATTTTTTATATACATATATATATATATATATATATATATATATATATATATATATATATATATATATATAAAGAATGTGAGTGTCCTGAGATCCTACAATGATTTTAAAACCTGTAAATCACACAAATGATGCGAGTTGTTGTGCTGTCAAAATAAACAAAAGCAGATCATTTTGTTAAAAACAATGTGACTGTGTGCGGCTTACGCTAGCCACACACACGCGCCATACACGTGCCGCACATGTGCCGTACACGTGCCGTACACAGCGACCGATATTAACACTCGTATATAAAATTACGCCGCTCTTCCTCCACGGAAGGATTTCCACTTTCGCTGTTCTGAGTTGTTAGGACAAAAAGAAGGAAGTGCAGCGAGAAGAGAGGTGGAGCCTAGCACGTTAACGCGTCTAAACCTACGTTCACACTAGCGAGCAACAAGGCAACGGGTTCGTTTTCTGCGTACGGAGATTTCAGCAACTTCTGAATCGAGACTTCTTTGCAAACTTGGTATGATACAGTAAAATCACTCGAACGAACCTGTGGCAAAATTCAGTTCCGACCTGCGATTATTTCTCGCAAAAGCAGAAGAAAAACGCATAACCATGGTTTCGTCTTCTCCGGTCATATCCGCCCTCTCGTTAGCGAGGAAAAATAAAGCTTGGGAGGAAGGAGCAGACATCTTTGGTGAGCGTACGTGAGCTCGCTTTGCTAATCTAATCTGAGAACGAAGCCGAGCGCGACATGTAAAATCACACAACCGTTTCGATTTACACACTGATCAGAGCGTTCTCCGTTTCCCATAGGAACGCAGGACAGGCCACGCCCACACGCGACATGAGCGACTTGTCACCTGCTCGTGTGAACTGGTCTGAACGAATCATGCAGTCACAAACACCAAAGAAATATATCAGAGTTATAAAAATGTAACATGAGAAAGTACAGGATATGAGCTCGCTCGCGCTCTCTCTCTCTCTCTCTGTGTGTGTGTGTGTGTGTTTTCCTGCAGTGCGTCCGAGTCTGTATAGTCAGCCAGCGACATCATGTGACACGTCACACACTTAAGTCAGGAGAAAACGGTGAGAGTGAAAAGCGGGGAGTGGTTTCAACAGTTCAAGAACAATGCGCTCCTGTGACACGCCCACCTCCTTGAGCCACGCCTCCTTCCCATTGGCCATAGCGCATGGACATCATCTGGAGGTGGGTTGTGATTGGGTGGGCGTGTCTCCGCCTGCTCCTGCGCCGCTCCACTGGCCCGACCCCATCCCCGCCAACACGGCCACCGCCTCCGCCGCTCGCACGCTCAGTCCGTTAACGGAGACCGGAGCCGGAACAGAGACGGGCAGAACCAGCGCCGATACCGAGCTCTCGTCCACACCTGCAGCTACACACACACAAAAACAGAGCAAAGTCATAGCACAGAACCCAATCTAGAACCAGTCATGCAGTACCAAAACACAGGGTATTACATCAGGGACATGGGGGCGGAGTCTAAATAACTAACTAACTAACTAACCTGCACATTTCATTAACTAATTAATTTCATCGTGGAATGCTAATCTGTTAACGGGGGTGCTCCTCCGAGACACGTGAAGCTGCCGACCTCATCTATCGAACTGCTGCTCGTGCTGCATCAGGGGGCGGGGTAACACACTCGGAAGAAAGTGCTATCCTCCCTCTTCCTCATACACAAGCTCACAGATGCACACGATTGGCTAGTGTGTCTGTGATTGACAGGTGAGCGAGCTTCTGCCAGAGCACGGCCAATTTTGCCTTTCGGACTCCGGGCCACGGACGGCTGCGGCACTGGAACTCGTGATCTCTGGACAATAGGGCTAATGTTCTTCTGCTGCACCACTCGGGAGGATGAAACTCTGCTCACGCTGATGTTCTGACAGGTAAATAAATCATCTCTTACCCAGGTAGGCTTTTTTTTGCATGGCAGTAATGGGACAGTCTTTATGAGCCAGCAGGAGCTCCTTTAGACGCGTCACCTCGGATCTGAGCAGAGACACTTCATTCTGTCTCACACACACACACACACACACACGCACACACACACAATTAAAGACATTCCCCATGGCGTTATACTCTCACGTCCACCTGTGTGTGTGTGTGTATGTGTGTGTGTGGGTGTGTTACCGTGAGTGTGACGTTGGCAGTGGCGAGTTCCTCTGCGCGCTTTTCCAGGGCGTTGACCCACACTTTCCTTTTCTGTCTGCAGCGATAAGCAGCCGCTCGGTTCCGCTCTAGAAAACGGCGTCTGCGCTCGTCAGGCTCGACCTCCGACCCACGACGCCGACGCCCACCTCTCGGAGCTGCAGGAGACACCTAGCGAGAGAGCGTTAGAAAGAGAGAAAGTGACGGATAAAAAGAAACAAATAAACACATGCATTAACACAAATTACATCACAGTGCGACAACAGAACAACTGATTATAGACGTCATAACACGCGTGACAACAGGAAATACACACACACACAGATGTACATTTGTACAGATGTGCAGGTGAACAGGTCTACAAGCGTACAGATGTACAGGTATACAAGTGTACAGATGAACAGGTATACAGATGAGGTGTACAGATGTGCAGGTATTCAGATGTGCAGGTGTACAGATGTGCAGGTGTACAGATGCACAAGTGTAGAGATGTGCAGGTCTACAGATGTGCAGATGTACAGATTCACCTCTCTGACTGCAGCGGACTTTGCCACTTTCTCTCCCAACAAGGTTACATCAATTGGGAACCATTTCTCCACCCCAGACACGCATAGACAGACTCTTAATCTTTGACACATCCTTCTCCACCAGCACCTTCTCCACCTCACTAAAGCAGGCCCGGGTTTCCCCGCTGCTTAAAAAACCAACACTTAACCCTGCTGCGGTTGATAACTACAGACCTGTCTCCCTCCTCCATTTCCTGTCCAAAACCCTTGAATGATCTGTTTTCAATCAACTCCCCACTTTTCTCTCACAGAACAACCTTCTGGACACCAAGCAGTCTGGCTTCACAAGCAGTCACTCCACAGAGACTGCTCTGCTTTCCCTCACTGAAGCCTTACGACCTCGAGATCATCTGTCCTCATCCTACTCCACCTCTCTGCTACCTCTGACACTGTGAATCATCAGATCCTCCTGTCAACTCTCTCCGGTCTAGGCATCACCAGAATGGCTCTGCGCTGGGTGGAATCGTATCTCTCAGGCAGATCCTTCAAGGTATCATGGAAGGGAGAGGTATCTAAATCTCAGAAACTCTCAACTGGAGTTCCTCAGGGGTCAGTTCTGGCTCCTCTACACTTTTCTATTTATACTACATCTCTGGGGCCTGTGATTGAGTCTCATGGCTTCTCATATCACTGCTATGCTGAAGATACTCAGCTCTATTTGTCCTTCCAGCCTGAAGATCCATCTCAGTACACATCTCTACCTGTCTGGCCAAAAGCCACAACCTCATGAGGTTCCTTTCCAGAACCTTCAAACTGACCGTCCCTCAGTGGTGGAATGAACTTCCAACCTCAATCCGGACAGCAGGATCTTGTACTTTTCCTAATCTCAAAGTTGCTTTGCATAAAAGCGTCTGCTCAGTGAGTAAATCTAAATGGGTACAGGTATACAGGTGTACAGATGTACAGGTATACAGGTGTACCTGTGGCTGTGCAGGTGAGAGAGTCTCACTGGGTTCAGGTTTCTGGCTTGGTATTGGTCCGCTAACACTTTGAGGTGACAGTGCAGCTTTCAGCCTCTAGAGGAGCGTGCACACACACACACACACACAATACACCGACGCAAGTATATAATGTTACTATACATTATATACGCTCTATGAAGTGTGTGTGTGAGAGAGAGAGAGAGAGAGAGAGAGAGAGAGAGAGAGAGAGAGAGTGTGTTTCTCACCATCTTGGCATCGTTATGCGAGTTGTATCCAGACGGAGAGGAGGAGCCACTGCTGCTTCCACCAAGCGGAGGGCCGGGAATTCCAGGAATATTGGGTACTGGATTCGATGACCTGGCCACCTACATAAACACACACACACACACACACACATTTAATCAGACTCAAAACACACATGCAGGTAAAAAAAAAAAAGCCCACGTATGTGTGTGTGTGTAGACGCACTGATATGACAGATGTTTGTCCGGGACTGGGAAGCAGAGGGACAGTCTGACCGTTAGGAAGTTGCATCATCATGGGAAAGGAAGCCGAGGGAGAACTGGAGAGAGACAGAACTCGTGTTAATTACCATATTTATTAATGAATAATAAATGTTAATGAGCATTTGGCGTACCTGAGCCTGTTGGAGGGCGGAGTCCGGGTGATGACGGACGTGGGCGACGGCTGAGTGGGGTTTATAGAGTCGTATCCTAAATGCAGAGGGAGTGACCCGGGGCGTACGATGGTGGGTGTGGGCGTGGCACTTGCTGCTGCTGTCCTTGGAGGCACTTCCTGTTTACAAAAAAACAAAAAAATTTACACAATTACACAAGAGAAGAGTGTTGAAGGATAGTTTAAAGCTAGAGAAGAAGAAAAAAAAAAAACCACTAATAAAACTCCTCTTCCTTCCCCAAACCGTCCGGACCACGCCCACTTTGTTGGGGGCGGGAGTATGTCTTGGAAGGGTAGAGGAGGTGATTTCCCATGTAGGAAAAATTATCAGAAAGCTTAGCTTTGCTTTAAGGTGTAAACATCATTCAAAACAAAATAAATTAAAGCGGCAATAAGTAAATATTTGAATCTGCGCATTTTTGTGAAGCAGCTGTAGATATTTGATCACCGATGTTCTCCCTTTCCCACGTTACTAAAGGAAAGACGTGAAAATCGTTTTGAAAATCAAAAAAGCCCGTCTATGATATTTCCCTGATGTAAAGTAAAGAAACACAAAAAAAGTAAAAGATGACGTTTTTATGATGCGTGTTGGAGAACACCTGGAGAACACTTCCACACACTTCACACCCCTCACCTGTGGATACTCCCACCTCTCAGCCTCACCTTGTTCTTCCTGATGGGAACGGGTTCCTTCACCAGCGTCTCCGAGTCTTTGGAGTCGGTCATGCTGGAGACAGATGAAGGACTGTCCGGAGGAGAAGAGTCGATCTCCAGAGGTCCGTCTCGCTCCTTTATCTCGGAGGGCGGAGCAGCAGAAAGCTGGATGAGAAAATCCATAAAAAAGTGAAGATGAATCCCACAATTCAGCCAAATATACGGAGGATCAGAAACACGCGTCATCGAAGCTCAAGCCCCGCCCAAAATGACCAAAAATAGGAAGTAAAAAAGAAGAAGCACCTAGTACGGGACTACTATTACTAATCAATTTATAATGCAGCTCATGATGTCGTCCTGTCGGTAAGTGAAGCGCCGCTCCCAGTCTCAGGAACAGGTTTTCTTCTAGGATTGTCCTGTGTTCGTCTTCATCCGTCTCACCCTCAACGCTAGCCCTAATACTTCTGATGAAAAGCATCTCCGGAACACCACGCTACCACCACCATGTTTCACGGCAGGGAGATGGAGACACGGAGTAACGAAAGTCCATTTCAGTTCCAGGTTGGAGCACGAGAAAATTCTGGAGAACTTCACAGTGGGGGTGAATACTTATGAAATGAACAGTACTGTATCTCACCGTGCTTTTGGTTCTTCGCTCTTCCTCCTCCTGGGATTTACGGAGCTCGTGTTCGAAGGAGCCATCGAGCTCACTGAATAAACCCACCTCCTCGCAGTTCTTCAGGAAGCGGGTGGGAGTCGGGGTCTGATCTGTAACACACACACACAAACACACACACACACACACACACACACACAGAGAGTATAGATGAGCTGGACTTCCTCCTGGGCAGCTGATGGAGCTGTGTGTGGTGTGTTAAATAAAGTCATGATACATGAATAATCCACACCTGCAATAATCACCGTGTCAGTTCGAGTCTGTCCAAACTTCAGCGTCATCTCATGTTTGTGTTTATGTACTGCCAGGTGGTCTTCGTTTGTAAACCGCTAACACACAAACAACAGGAAGGTGTTAAGTAAACAGAACTACTTTTTCAGAGGGAAGGACCTGTGGGAGTTGTGTCTCTCTCTCTGGTGGTGTAAGAATACCACAGAAGCTTCAGGAAGGTATAAAGTGACCGGAACTACTTTTTGATACGGGGGAATCTGCTGTAGTCGTGTGGCTCAGGTGGCGTAGGAATACCAGAACACCTTCAGGAAAAGTGACCGGAACTACTTTTTCAGAGTTTTATATATTTATATGTTTTATAGTCCGTGTAATTTAAATGTTTGTCCACACAAGATCTGCTCCGTTGACCAGAGTACCACTTGATGAAAAGGTCTCACCTGTCCACATCCGGGGGCGGGGCACACGAAAGGTCGATCGTCGCCCATTTTACGTCCGACACCTCCCAGGTTCACTTCAGCACCACCATCCAGAAGGGGAAGCAGTTACAATGAGCCGGAAAAGAACTCGAACACTTCAGGGGGTTCTGAGAACACCACACACACAAGAAATATATTATTATTATTATTGTCATTGATTAAACCTGTCATATCATGATCTCAGTCACTCTCGGAGCTACAGATGGGTTCTCTGACCCGTCTGGACCAAAAGCACAACTACGTAAGGATGCTGTTCACCCTGCGCCGCAAAGTTCAACTCTAATCTCATCATGAAGTCTGCTGGTGACACCACAGCACACAACGGAGGACTTCCCCTGGTCTCTCAACACCACCTGCCTCGCCAAGACGGTCCAGCAGCAGCACCTCCACTTACTGTTAGCGCTGAAGAGAGCCACCCCCCCCCCCATCCCCCCATCCCCACCACCTTCTAGAGAAGGATGATACAGAGCAGATCAGATGAGAAGATCATCAGAGTCTCTCCACCCAATATTAACGCCTCATCTCCAAAGCTCAGACTCCTCCCACCCCTCTCATGGACTCTTCCCCCTCCTGCCATCTTGCAGACGGTACCGGAATGTCCATACCACCACCAGCAGCAGCAGCTTCTTCCATGAGGCACTAAGATTACTCAACACCCTGCTGCCTCCCAACACCACCCGGACAAACCCTTCCAACAGGTACCACTGTGCATCCATCACTGCACGTCCACACTGATCTCAACTCACAGCCAACAAAGTCCTCTTTTTCTTTTTTTTCTTTTTTTAAACGATGTATGATTTTTAACCGCGACCGCAAAATAACTAAAACCTAAACATTTTAGTGCTGGATGTTTCTTTGGACACTAATTACCTAATAAATAAATGTAAAAAACCTCAATAATATCAGAACTCGGGGCCGAGCGATACGACCCACAGATATTATCACCATACTTTAAAAATGATACACCAACAAAACACATTTTTAATGTTTTATATTTTACTTCATATGGGTCAAATATTTAAAAATAATAATAAATGATCACTGAAAAGAAATAAATTGCTATTCTACGATTTTAAAGACTAAAAAATATATAAACTTGGCACACACACACACATTATATATATGTATACAATAATTTTTTAAAAAGGGAAAAGTGTATGGTATATAATCGGTCATGATATGGATATTATATCGGAGTATCACAGCTCTGATCTCAAGATCAATAGTTATTTTGTAAATATCGTAAAAACATCAAGTATCCTGATGGGATTTTTGGGTCGAATGCTTTTCCCTTCATGCACACTATGATTTAAAAATAACAGAGTACACAAGGATACTGTGATAACCACACACACACACACACACACTTTAACCAAACTGTAAGTTTGAAAACAGCAGATATTATAGTATTTGTGTGAAGTAGTGACTCGGTTTAACACCTAAACAGCGTTCTGTTCTCAGTATTTGATGTTTTCTGGTTTAGAGCCCGACTCTGAGCTCCTTCTGCTCGCTGTAACACGCATTATAACCTCCTAATGACACGTTATAAATCAGATAAATCAGCGCGCGCCTCATTTCCGCTCCGTGCACCAGTGTGTGTGGGCGCTAGCATGCTCTAAGCATGTTCTTCTCTTAAAGCCGTGACACTTTAATTCCATGCATGAACGAATTTTTTTAATAAAAATAAAAACAAACCCACATGTAGTTAAATGATGGAGGATGTGGAGACAGCAAGCGAGCGAGCGAGCGCGCGCGAGCTGTAAGGACAACCTGACACATCTGCTAGCGCTCGCGCTATCTTAGCTCGCGGGCTAACTTCACCACCAGTGACCGAATATACTCCGTTAAACATGTATACACATCTATATTAATATATACATAATCAGTCAGGCGACCGGAACTAGCGAGCTGACCGACTGTCTAAGCTAGCCAGCGTTAGCATTAGCGCTAGGGTCTGAAGTATGTAGGTGGATGGAGCTAACAGGCTAATGCTAAAGCTAATTCACAGCTCGGTGTATGTTGTGTAAACACTCGCCCTTAGATGGAAAAGAAAAACCACTGGTTTTAAACGCCAGAATAAACACCAAACTATACTAAAGCGTCGCGAGCTAGGGTTAGCCAACACTGAAGGTCTCGCGCACTGTCGGTGTTTACTAACTCACCCCGCTCCTCCCTCGCGCACTCTCCCGAGCTGCTGCCTTCACTACTCCCTTCACTACTCCTTCATCCCGAGAGCAGGAAATCTCGCGATGTGATGACGCAGAAGGCCGAACGGGATTTAAGGTGACGCAACAGGGTTTACGGTATCCGACCCGGAAGTGGTGGCTATTAAAGGCGCGATCGGGATCTATTTCTTCCCTCTCTCCACTGTGTGTGTAAACAAACAAACAAAAAATGATTGAAAAAAGTAATCAAATTCGTAATAGAAATGTGATAAAATGCTAATTACAAGAGTGGAACAAAGTGTTGTTTAAAAATCAAAGTTAAAATACAAATGTAACTTCAAAAAATTTCACATTAAAACCAATAAAATAAAACAGCAAAATTTGTGAGAAAATATTTTAAATAAAAGATACATTTGATATTAAATGTAAAGAAATAATGTGTAATTAGAATAAAAATAAAGAGAAAACATGTAATTTTAAATCTATTTTAAAATAAAAATGTGAACAAAAAACCAAAATAAAGTTTAAAAAAAGTGTCATTTTAAAAAATGTAAATGAAATACAAAATGTGTAAATTTAAACAATTTTAAATGTTTTGGGGGAAATAAAAAAACAAACAAACCTGTAATTAAAAGAATAACTAGTGTTAAGAGTTTAAAATGTGATTCAAATAAAACTCAAAATAAGAGTGTGATTAAAATAAAATTCTCTCTGTAAAAGATGTAGATGACTAATAAAGCTCACAACAAAAACAAATGTAGCTCATTTCATCATTTATTTTCTTTTTTTTTTTTAAACGCTTCATCATTTTAAACAATTCTGTAGATCTTTTACGACCACGTGTTCAATACATTTTACTCACCAGATGTTGGCTATCAACCTCCCTTTAAAAAAGAAGGGAGAAAAGAAAAAAAAAAAAAAAAAAAAGAGTGGGAGGACAAAAAAACAAGTGTAAAACAAAAGAAATAAATTCTAGCAATCCTGCTACTAGAAACCTCTAGAGAGAAAAAAACCCCTCATACAATGCTAAAATACCTGAAACAAACGAATGTGTTTAGATTTACACCACAAACTGCTTATCAGTCCAAATTAATTCATTAATAATAATAATAATAATAATAATAATAATAATTAAAACCCCCTTATTTAGTGGTACAATGTCTACATTATCTATCACTGGGATGAAGAAGAAGAAAAGAAAAAAAACCCCACAAACACACTGATACAGGAGCTAATGCAAATAAATACAAACACTAAATAAAAACAACAGAGGGGGAAAACACGAGTTGGGATGAGTTTAATCCCCTTCAGAAAGTTTTAGAAACATTCACAAGCCACAAACACACACAAAATTCAGATTTCATCAGCAACCAATCAGACGCAACGGTTCAACATCAAGCGCTTAATGAGGGTCAGAGGTCAGAAGTCGTAGGGTTATGGGGAATCACTGCAGTTAAACAGCATTTCCTGAGATTGTCTCTCTGCTGATTGGACTTTGGTCTGGATTTTGTGCCGTTTATGTTTCACACCATGAGAAAACAACGATCATGTCCGTTTATAAAGTCAGGACGCTCAACACACACACGCGCACACACGCACGCACGTTTAAACACAAACTGTTAACATTAGAGGAAATATAATTAACACAGTTCAACTCTGAATCACAATCAAAACGATTCATGAATTCATTCGATGAACCATTAACATTTAAATGAACAGATGAATCGACTCAGAGTCAGAATCATAACCAAAATGATTCAGAAATCCACGATGTTCACGTGAACGATTTTCCCGTAAATCCAACACACACCTTCTATAGGTATTATACACACTTTGTATACATTAAACACACACACACATTAAAATTTCCATCACATTATTATTATTGTACAGCAGAGGATGGATTTCATTTATACCATAAAGTATAATAAAGACATGAGAGCAGGAAGACGAGCGACATTACGCTATCATGTGCCGGTCGCAGTTATTACATCAGGGTAATTAATTATGCGCACCGTTACGTCTGCGTATATGTGAACATTAATATTAATATATATATTTTTACAAAATCAGACAACGGATTTAATCTGTTTGACTAAAACAGCTTCAGAAGCGACTGTTACTTCTGAACGAAACTTAAAAACAAACCCCACAATGCTGGATAGGCCACGCCCACAGGAGACAGCAGTAGCGCTGGACATGATACAACATTGATACTGTAATAAACTGTCAGCGTTTGATCAACAATTTAAACGTTAAATAAAAGAATCGTCAAAGTGGTTTCAAAACACGACTGTAAATATTGTGATATATTTCCGATAGATGGCCCCGCCCCTAAGCTTTACACTTATTAGCATATAACGCGATGAGCTGCTGAGGTTGCGTAACTGGCACAGGACGACGCGGCAGCCGTAAAACCCGCTACGTTACGCTTCTCCTCTCTGTTCTCCAAGTGCTCTGCTTTTTATTCTCTGAGGTCACATCACACCGACTTCCTCCCTTCATCCTGAGAAACATCCTCCAGCGAATTCATAACTCCTCCTCTTCTGCGCTCTCTCGTTAGCAACGTTTCTCTAAAACCGCAGGAAGGTTTTTTTTTAACCAGGAGATGAAAATGAATCTCACGTGATTCCTGAAAGACCAAGCATCCAAACATCTTAACTTCTCACACAGGGGAGTGTGAAAGAAAGAAAAACAAAAAACAAACAAACAAACATGTATTTCAGTGGACGTGACGTTAATGTGAGTCACGAAACCGTAACAAAACTTCAGCGAGGCTGAAGTTCGGTGTGACGCTACTTATATACTCAAAAATAAACCGCGGAGACGTATATTTGTCTCAAATCAACTAAACAATATAGTCCCCGCCTTCTTGTTTCCTATTGGCTCATGATTTCACAGGTCACTTGGTTAAAGCTACAAAGTGAAAGTCCCAACAGAAGCACACTGGAGTGTGCCGTGTCCTTTCCCCTTTGGTGAACTGCATTCGCGTTTGGTTTTCCAGGCGCCCCCACCTCCCCCCCATCGCCATAGCAACCAATCGTAAGTGCTACGTTTATACAGCGTAAATGTCGGCACCTCGATGTTTTTCTGTTTTCTTCTGAATGAAGAGTACGTTAAAAAGAAACACATTAAAGCTTAGTGTCTTGTTACAAGAGGAAAACCGAGACGCGGCGAGAAACATTTCCCCATCCATGTGTTTCTTTTTAACCACACACGCCCTTACAGCTCCTGAGGGTCACGTCCCAACTTCATCTTCCCTTTTTTTTTGTATGTAAGGGGCCATGCCGTGGCGGCCGCCTGTTCGTCCCAGAAGTAGTGCAGTTTTATATTTTTATACTTTAATAGATTCTATAGAATTTATAAACTCTCTTTACATTAAATATTTATACACGATGTCGGTGTAAAGCGCACAAACGTCCCGCACACAGTCACTTCGGCGATCTCGGCGGGATGTTCTGTTCTTTCCCACTGCGTCTGTTGTTGTATCCGGTGTGAGGGGAGGAGCGTCGTCCCTGAGGGGGCCGTCTTTGCTGTTCTCTCAGCTTGAACCCCGCCCCCTTGCTAACACTGCTGCGTCGGTACTGCTCACGCGGTGGTCTTCCTTCACACGGCTTCTCAGCAGGATGGCTCGCCTCCGGATCCGCTTTGTTCACTCCGAGCTCCCGGAGCGGCTGGCTGACCATGGGCGGAGACTGGGCGGGGTCGGGGGTGGGGCTCGGACAGGGTGCAGGTGGAGGGTCTTTGCGGGGTTTCTGACACACTTCTGCGTAGCTCAGTTTCCGAGGCTCCTGGAGTTCAAAGCAAAAAAAATAAGCCCCGCCCTATTACTTTTAATCTACCAATAACTGATTAGCTTTTCGTTTACTGTTGAACTGGTTATGAGGGGAAGATAAATATTGTAGCCTGAACAATCCTCCTTAAGATTAGAATGATCGTACCTGTACAGGTGTGCTGAAGGGGGCGGAGTGTGTGGATTTAGGGGCGGAGTCAGGCTGAGAAGCCGTGCTGATGATTGGAGCAGGACTGAGGACCGGTATGGTGTCTGTCGGGGTCCGACACTCGTCTGGGATCTTCACCTGAACTGAAACACTGAACACACAGAGAGAACCAATGAGCTTCCTTCATTTAATATATCGATGACATCACTACACAATGTCACACTTCCACCCCACCCTTGCATACTTCCTGTTCTCAGACTGTATCAAGTGGTTATGAAAACAAACACCTGGAGTTGGGCGTGTCCTGCAGTGTGGGTATGGGTGTAGATGTGGGCGTGGCAGGAACAGGACCTGGCACTTCCTCCTGCACAGCTCGAGAATCTTTATTCACTTCCTGTTTACTGCTGTCCAACTGTAAGAAACACAATTAACATTACTTAATAACGTGTCACAAACACAACGTTTATTACATCACAGCGCTGCAGAATACTGGACTGTGATTGGTCAGGAGGTGCTGGTTAGTTTTCTACAGTAGTTTAAGAACGAGGATTTAAACACTTCTGATTCTGCACCTTGTCTCTGTTCAGGCCTTTCACTACATCAGCCATGCGATTCTCCAGAACACTCTCCGTCAACGTGACCACGCCCCCTGGAAGAGGAGGAAAGTTGGAGGTCGCCAGGTCAAACTTGGGAGGCGGGGTTTTGACCTCAGCTGATGGGAGGGGCCTCTGTAAAGGGAGGGTAAAAAAATTAGCAAAATAAATAAAACAGATACGAAAGCTAGAAAGGTGATTTGCGTGATTTACCGTTCGCTCGTCTTCCCTCCTTCGCCTCAGGCCACGGTAACTTCCTCTCCTTAAACACACACACACACAGTCTATTAAACTGAATGAAGGTTTGCTAGAAATTAAGTCTTAAATGCGTAACTGCTCGTTGTGTCTGACCCTCAGATCTCATAATCTTCCCGCTCATTGGGACAGGAGTGGGAGGGGCTTAGAAAGGAGGAGAGAAGAACAAAGACAAGAGAGGAGAGAAAAGAAAGAAAAAGCCACGCCCTCGACTCCTGGATTTCCCTCTATGCGCTTCATTCTCTCATCACTGGGTCAGATACAGGAACAAGTGTTGTTCTCCAGAACATCTGGAGATTTCTGATTTATCCAGAACATTTTCTGTACTAATATTTGCAGTGTGTGTGTGTGTGAGTGTGTGTGGACCGACCTGGCCCTGTTGCTGCCCGGGTCGTTGAGTCCGTTCTCACTGGGAGACAGGGGAGAGTCAGAGGAAGTGACTGAGTCAGAAGTGGGTCCTGGGCCTGGGGACCGGGGGTTCTGTGTACCGCTTAGACCCGAGAATCCGTCCGCGTGAGGCCCGTCGGCTCGGGACAGCGGCTTCACCTGGCTCCTACAAACAAAAATAACTGGAAGCTCCATCATGGTGACCAAACTCCAAACCAGAACCACGATATTCGCACTCCTCTCTGCACATCCACCTTTTTCTTTCTAGACAGTCATACGTTTTCTACAACATTAACTAGATAATAGTTAATATTAGCACAGTTCTTGGACACGCTTTCTCCAGAACATCGTCTTGACTCTTGTGCTGTTTCCCCCCCCACCTGGATATTAGTACCTTCTCCAGAACATTTCCTGAACATCCTACTCCTTTGAAACATCTCGAGTGTGAAGTACATGTTGAAGCGGTCTGGAAGAGAACCTTGTGGGACGGTGCACCATTTAAGGTTCTCCACTAAAACTGATGGCAGTCTGTCTGGTAAAATCTAATCTAAACAGGACGTTGTCTGTCTAACCTGATTAGATTTACTCTCTTTAGACCAGACATGAGAGACTTAATAATAATAATAATAATAATAATATTATTAACAATAATATATTTCTCTCTCACACACACTGAATGATATTTAACTGCTCCATATATTAACAGAAACATCATGTGTAATAACCAACAGCCTTTTAAAGGTGAATCCGATCCCAGGTTTGAGATGCTCGTACCGGTTGCGGGGGAAGTGCCGGGCGATGCCGAGGGGAGACGAGCCGCTCTTGTAGCTTCCTGCTCCGCTGAAACCGTTAAAGGTTCCGTTGGGAAACGGAGCCTACAGGAGTTAAAACACACACACAGTCACATACAGAACATGCTGACCTAAACATCTTCCCTGAAGCACACGGACCCTCAGATCTCATAATCTCAACGCTCACTGGGGCGGAGATGGAGGAGAGGAACTTTCAGGAACAAAGAGAGCAACTGAGGAAAAGAGATTGAGAGAGAGAGAGAGAGAGAGAGAGAATTCCCGAAAGTCCTTACTCTTCCCCTCCGGATCCCTCTAATGCGCTTCGGTTTCTCATCACTGGGTCACACACACACACACAAGTGGGTAGAAAATGCAAACGCCTCAGTACGTACACATGCAAAATGTTAATACGCATCATAAATGAACCCAATGTATACTCCACATAACCCTGACCCTGAGGGAGCAGATCTCTGGACAGAAAAAATAAAATAAACGAACATAACCCAGTTTGTGCCGTACTCGGGTGGCAGCCCAATCGTCATAAATTAATCTTCTCATCACCGTAGCAACCACATCACATCAACGTCAGATAGACAAAAAAATAACACCACTCAGCTTACCACAATTTTCACTTCGTCCTAGCTAGCTACTCAGCTCGGCTCATTCTGTCGCGTTCTCTCTCGGTTTGAACTTTATTAAGGAGGGCGACTTGTACGCGGTGTCGTTATCACCCACTGTGGTTACCGCGACAACAATATCTTCGGCATCTACGCAGGTATTTCCTTACCAGCGGTGTTTCGAAGTAAGGCGCAGGCGACGGGCTCCAGGAGGGAGGGAGGAGGCTGTAGAGCGGATACTGCTGAGGCTGGAACACCTGCTGCAGGTAGAGCGGAGACGAGTACTGAGACTGAGCAGCTCCCGCGTACACGGCCGAGTCCACCGCGCCGAAGACGTTCTTAGCAAAGAAGGTGTTTATGGCCTTAATGCGAGCCTGAGAGAGAGAGAGAGAACAGAAATGTTTAATGTCAATATTACACAAGGTAAATAACGACATTTTTTATTTGTGAACGTGTCCTGGACCCCCTCAGATCTCATAATCTCACGGTCATTAGGGCAGAACCAACCGCACCGAGAGAACAGATGGAGAGAGAGAAGTAGTGATGAAAGAGAAGTGAGAGAGGAGAGAAAGAATAAAAAGGAATCTCTACAGCAGCAGCGGTTCTGGATCCTTCCAAGCGCGATACTGATCATCACCGGGGGAGAAAACGGCAGGATAAAACCACCAACAAGCCACGTTTACACAAACGAGTCTTCGAACCAGCCCTGAAATAACGACTACGCAAACAAGGTCCAAAATTAAAAGGCTTCAAATGTGTGCAAACAAACTAGCCCCAAAATGATATCTAAACTAACGCGGCACTAAACCGTGCCGAAACGAGGGTCTTAACGAGCGTGTGCTTACGTTATCCTTCTGCACTGAACAGCCCACGCTGGAGTTAACGGCACATTAAAGGTGCGATATGTAACTTTATTTGTTTGGAATGAAATAAGTTTGTATATCCGTCTGGATAAATAGAAATAAGATAAGTAGATCAAACAGACCAGTGGATTTTCTCTTATATCTTAAATGTTCATAAAAAAAAATAAATAAAAAAACGATTAAAAAACTAAGAACACACAAGTTTCCTTTTAAGGGGAAAAATGGGGTGGGGCTGAGACAAGCAGCTCTGTTTTTTGTTTTTTTTTGGGGGGGGGGGGGGGGTTCTCTCTGGTTGCTATGGTGATGTGAAAGACTTCTCAAACGTCCAAGCTGTAAAAAACCACCACGACGCGTCTATTTACGCGCCTCGTCTCAGCTTAAAGCGACACCCTGACAAACCCTCCTCTTTTTAATCTGTTTCAGGTGTCTTCCTTTCCAGGCTCTGAAATAAGCCCGCCCGCCCGCCACCCCAAGCACTCTCTATATATTTATAAACAAATAATTATTTAAGAAGATATATAAGCAAGAACCAAACAGCGTAAACACAGCAAACTGAGTCTGAGACACTGATCAGAACCATTTCTGCAGCTGTGTGTGTGTGCATTGTTAAAAATGTCACTGTGACCCCTAACTACCCTAATAATGCTGTTAAAACTGCCCCTGCCCCCAAGAGTAAAACTCACCATGATGGGTTTCTCCTGAAACGTTTTCACTTCCTCACGTAAATATCTATACGCCTGTGAAGAGAACAGGAACAGAGGCGTTATGGAACAGACAGATGAGAGTAACTGATTCTGGTGTGTGTGTGTGTGTGTGTGTGAGTGGGGTACCTGCTGAGCGTCAGTATCAGACTGGAAGGTGATGTACCAGTTGTTATTGTGAGCAAATTCAACACTAATGACCTGAGGACACTTCTCACTTTTAAACAGAGCCGCAACCTCCTGAGAGACACAAACACAATACACATAAACACACACACACACACACAACATGGCCACCACGTGCGTCCTTGTGGTTGTTTGGAGTGTCGCTTGCACACATCCTCAGAAATGAACAACACCGGTGTAAACACGGGGGGCAGAACAGTACCACGTGACCGTGTGCTGAGAACAGACTAGGGCTGCGTCTCAAATCACACACGTCTGTGTTCTTCTTTTAGGGCGGGTCTCGTGCGCTCTCACCTCCACAGGCGTGCTCTCAGGAACCTCTCGGAGGATGATGATGCAGCGCTTGTGATTGGGCCGAACCTTCTCACCTTTCTCGTCCACTTGGACCAGGGGAGACGCTGCGAAGTAAAAAGGAGTAAAAGGTGAGTACCGAGTACCGTCACTTTAAACCGAAGGAGGTGAAAGGTGAGCAGTGAGTCACCTGTTCGTACCTTTCAGCACCTCCACGATCAGGTCAAGGTCAGAGGTCAGGAGCTTTACACCCTCCATGTTGGCGATGGTCCAGATGGGAATGAACTGATCACTGTCCATCTGAGAGATCAGGTACAGGTCCTTCGACAGGTTCTCTCTACACACACACACACACACACCTTCTGTCATGATTACTTTAAAAATCACTTATTAAATACTTCATTAAAAGTTTCTCTACATTACCAACTTTTGTTTAAAGATATTCTAGAAAAAGCAACTATTTATATTTTGCAGTGTAATGAACCTGATCGGTTTCTGCACTTCAGGCCTGTGTTGGAATTTTTCTGGCTCTGAATGAAACCCCGCCCTAGATGAAAGAAAAGCCCCTCCTCTTTTCCTTAAAAGGCAGCTGTTGGGTTTAGGCATTAATGTATTTTGCTGCAGCTGTAATCCAATCTGGCGAGGGGGGGGCGCTAACTCTTACACACTACTGCTTTAAGAGAGAGAGAGAGAGAGAGAGAGAGAGAGAGAGAGAGAGAGAGAGAGAGAGAGTGTGTGCGCGTGTTCATTACCTGGAGAAGCAGAACTCCAACTGTTTCTTAAGGGACTCCCTCAGACTCTCCTCAGATATCTCTTCCTCCACTACACACACACACACACACAATGTTATAACGATATTCGTGCATGGTGTGTGTGTATGTGTGTGTGTGTGTGTGTGTGTTGAACACTGACCCGGTCCGTATGGGGAGTACTCCAGTTCAGTCAGGTCAAAGCCATTCAGGAGAGCGGCGTCTACTGCAGGGGTGGGGTCTCCAGAAGGGGCGGAGTCTCCACACTCAGCACTGTACCCTTTACCTCCTGAAGGGAAACAAAGGGGGGGGGTTTAAAAGACTCATTATTACTGATGTGTCTTCTTTTAAATAAACGTATTTAGTGGAAGTAAAGCGGATGTGACTGCGTTACGCCCGGTTATAACGTGCCCAGGAGTTAGTGTGTTGATTACCATCCAGATGTTGGGAGGGGGCGTGGTCTTCCTGCAGCCAATCAGGAGCTCCCGTGGCCTCCTCTGCGTTGTGGGAGAGAGGAGCTGACGCTTCCTGCCACACTTTAGCGTTAGGATTCAGACCGGTTCCCTTTGCGGTCACCTTAACAACAAAAAAGACACACACAAAACTCCAGTGTTGAGTCATCTCAGCCAATCGCACGCTGGGATTACAGACATGTGACCTCTACTGTAGCCTTCCGCATTGTGTTTAGACACTGAGGAGTGTGTAGCTCACACACACAGAGTTTAAATAAGATCTAACACAGCTAATCTGATTAACCTTGAGCACAACACACAGCCCGTGTGTGAGAGTGTGTGAGTGTACGCGTTCTCAATCACACGACCATATGTTTACTTTATTAATAAAATTAAAACAAAGAATAATGAGTTTTGAATATTAATTTCTTCAGCTTAAATTCCACATGAAAACTCATTATTATTTCTGTGTGAATTACACGTACACTCATCTATCACATCACTAAACTGATTCTAGAATTTATTTATTTATATTATGTTTAACAAAATAAACATAATTTAAAGTAATAATTTAACAGTGTATAAATATAAAATCATCGTGAGAAATTTGTTATTCTATTCTTTTCTTTCACATTAATGCATCGATTACAATTATTATTGCTACTTTTATTTTTATATAATTTATTCTGGTTGTTTTTTTCCATTATTTCTTCTGTTTTTATTTACTCATTCGTGTTCGTATTTACATTATTATTATTTCTGCATTATTTTAACGTCTTTAAGCAAACAACAGATGTAATTCATGTTTTATAAAATATTATTTTTCATTTTTTATGAAGCGTAATATTTTACGTTTCTTCCTTCTGAATGATTTTTACTGTTTTATTTATTTTATATTCTAATCTGTTTATCCTCTGGATAAACCTACATAAAGGTGACCTTGAGATTTTTGAAGTATGTTTTATAAATAAATAAAATGTATAATGAAAACATTTAATATATTATTATTAAAGTGGTCAGTGTGTGAGAGTGTGTGTATCACCACATGAGCAGCGGAGAGATTTATAAAGATGTAACGCCTCAGAGATGTTCACTGCCGAGTGCACTACACCTAGTGCCCTTGAACAAGTGCCCTTGAACACATTCTCACTCCAACACCACCACCACCAATAATAATAATAATAATAATAATAATAATAATAATAATAACTTAAAAAGAGGGAAATTTGAAAGTAAAAACTAAGTTCTCAGCAAACATCCTGGTCAATATTATTAACTAGTGTATAATTTATGTTAACAATAATGTTTATTGTTTTAGAGATTTTAGCAGAATACTGTTATTTAACGCAATAATTGTTTTATTTTCTACAGCGCGCGCGTTTTGTTCAGTTTAAATTTATTTATTTTTTAATGAGTGATAATTTGCATTTAGATGACAAGGTTTTAATCTGTAAAATAAACATTTATAACATTTCAGTTACACAGTCATTTTAAATAAATAAATAAATAAATAAATAAGAACATGTTCTTAATGTAAAATAATCTAAAACAAAATGGCTTTTTCTCCTCAGATGTGATCAACTCTCAGTTCTGCATCTCTCTCACACACACACTCACTTTGTGTATTTGATTAAAGTAATAATCAAATATAAAGTTGTTAAATTAGCTCTACCCCGGCAGCGCGTGCCATGCCGCCCCTCACCGCTAGCAGTTAGCTTCCTCTGCTCTCTCACGTGGCGGCTAACTCCGCAAACTAGCAACCGCTTAAAAACAGACCCGCGTTTAAAACTTTTATCAAGTTACACATTTAAACAAAACTGCACTACACGCGATTTATCGCACTTTATTATTATTGTTTTATTGAGAGTATTTATTCATTTACTTGCTTCAATGAGGTTTAAACTGGAAGCTCGCGGCCTCGCGACTAAGCCACGCGGATAAACAGCCTCACCTCCACAAACAGCAGCATGATGATTTCTTTTCTCTTTCCCAGTCACTGAACTCGCGCTGAAGCCGCCTGACAGGGATATAAATCCAGATTTAACGCGTTTATTCTTTATAAAAAAATCGCAAAAATGCAGCTGCGCGCGGGTGTAAAGTTCAGCGCTGAGAATCCTCGCGCACACTCGCACAGTCCAAATGCCGGTGAGAAGGTCAGCGCGGCTCTGATTGGCCAACACACACGTCAATCATCAGCCTACTCACGCGCGTACGCCCCGCCTCCTCTTTGACGATTAACGCAAGCTGAACGCATGCCACGTCATGTAAAAGGCGCGTTCTGATTGGTCCCCAACCACGTCCATTGATTTATCCGGAAGTAAATGTGAGCACATGGCGAGAACCGAAATGCAGCCGGGTTTTTGTTGAAAAAAGAAAAAAAAATTACTTCTCTCAGTTCAGGATCGTTTTAATGAAGAGATACGAGTTTAATTCACACCCTGTGATGATGATGATGTGGATGTAAAGTGAACACGGTTTAAACTCGGAGTTGACCGGAAACACACACACGTGTGTCCTTTATCACGTCCTCTATCAACTAGTCTCGACCCAAAAACAGATGAACTCCATCACTCCGTTTATTTCTCACACACGCAGTGTTTTATTTAATGCTGATCAAACTTGATTAACTTACAGCAAAGAAAATTATTTCCTTTACAGGAAAACAGAGTTAAGTACACTGGTGTGAAATGTGATATTACTGTATTTCCTTTTTGTACATACAGAAACTGCGCGCGCGCGCGTGTGTGTGTACACACAGTCACTGTTCAGTTATTCATCTCCTAAAGTAGGTGTAAATAAGTAACTTCTACTGCTGAAAACCAGCTGGAATAAATCTAGTGAAAGTGTCAAAATAATACAGAACAGTTTACAGTTTAAATCTACTGTTTGAGGTTGTGTGAGTGGACAACTTAGGAATAAAACAAAAAGTAAAATAAAATAGAAATAAATATAATGAAATAAGGAGGCAGTGCTGCAGATTTAGTGACTATTAAAAAAATCACTTAGCAAAAAATCGAGTGATATTTTAAGCAAACATTAGCGACTGTCCTGCCCTCCACACGCCTCTCCAGCTCACATCACCCCGTCGCTCCCGACGACCAATCACCGATCCCCGTCGCTCGCGATGACCAATCACTGCTATTTGTCCCCCTGTGCATTACTTCATTTTAAACTCTCTTGGTGATATTAACAGTAGTAAAAGTGCCATAATGTAAGTGATAACGAAAAGCAACTTTAAATGTAACTATAAACGGATAAAAAATATCATTGTTCTTTAATAAATATAAAAAATAATTGTTGGCAAATATCCAAGGTATAAGAGGAATAAAACACTTGATTATTTTCCCATGACGTCACATCCTCAAGTGTTTTATTTCTTACACATTGTATATTCTGAAAATCTCACTGTAACACGTTTTGATATGCAAATTAGCCCATGACGTCATCTGGACGCTTCTATCGCCCTTCTGAGCGTGTTAGTTACTTTCCCCTTTAGAGAGGTGTGGAACTGTGTGAGATTTCCCTCTCGGTGGTTGTGTAAAGTTTGCTGGGAGATGAAGGAGATAAACCTGCAGCTCGTTAGCCGGTTAGCCGGTTAGCAGCTGTGAGGGCGGGGCATGAGCTCCGTGTGTGTGTCCCGGTTCAGCGCGCCCCAGGCCCGGACTCACCATGCTCTCCTCCTCCCTCTCCCCGCTTCCTCTGCACTCTGAACCGGACTGGACCTCCTGCTCCGCCTGCTGGGCCTCAGCGCCGCTCCCTGAAATCATCAGCCGGCTTTAGCGCTCTCTCCTCGGCGTCTCCTCCTCCTTCACCGCCGCGGAGTCTCTCCTCAGGCCTCTCTCTCTCGCTCTCTCTCACACACACACACCGACACGGAGTGAAGAGAGAACCGAACGGAACCGAACCGAACTGTGTGCTGAGGTTCAGGACTGAATCCTCCCTGCGCCGCACAGCTGCTCCTCCACGCAGTTTCCAGCTCTGAGAGGAACACCTGGAGATAGCTCCACCAGCGTCCCGACACACACCGCGCTCACTGCGCATGCGCACACGGGCCCTGGCAACACGCCGCATAGCAACCGAGCACAAAAATATCAATCAGTCAGTCATGCACTCAAAAAATAAAAATACTGCATCCGGGCAACTGGAGTCATAACACAGCCAATAACACCAGCCGTAAATAACCCGGGTTAGAACTAATCTAAAATAGAATAACCCGGGTTAGAACTAATCTAAACTGTAATAATCTGAACTGCAATAACCTGGGTTATAAATAATCTAAATTAGAATAACCCGGGTTATAAATAATCTAAATTAGAATAACCCGGGTTATAAATAATCTAAACTGTAATAATCTGAACCGCAATAACCCGGGTTATAAACAATCTAAATTAGAATAACTCGGGTTATAAACAATTGAAAGTAAAATAACCTGGGTTAGTAATAATCTAAACTAATTTAACCTGGGTTAAAAAAAATCTATACAAAAATAATCTAATGAAAAATAATTGGAACCAAAACAGACCAGATTAAGAAATACAGTAATTTAAAATAAAATAATACATGTTTAAATCTAATCAGGGTTAGAAAACAATTTAAAAGAAAATAACCCAGGTTTAAATAATCTAAAGTAATAAAATAAAAATTCAAATCAACAAAAAAATGGGTTTAATTCACTGGGTAAAAGTAACATAAAGCTAAATAATATAAAATAATAATCCAAACAATAATTATTTAACTAAATATAATCGAATTGTGTTAATATTTATTATTTATTAATTTATATATAGTTCAATATAAACTCTCTCTCTTTGTATATTTTGCTCGTTGTACAGTAAAGTCTAGAACATTCTGCTAAATCGAAGTGAATGAATATGAATGTTATTTTGACTCCGATAAATAGCTGTCAGAAAACCACCGGAGTCCTGCAGAGAAGGTCTACAGAAACTCTGTCATGCGGAAATCTATTGGAGGTCTTCAAAAAGATCAATTCTGAAAAATAATTGAAATGAGTTCCTGGCCACGTCACGGCGAGGATGTGTGAGAGCTCTGGGGTGAAGCGAACGTGGAAGAGATCAGAGAAAATCTTCTTCCACACACTGCAGCAATACAGGACGAAGTAGTTCCGGTTACTTTACACTTTCCTTTGTGGTAGAGCTGGGAGATACGACAAAAACATCACATCACCATTCTCTCAGACTCCTCTATACCCAGGCCGAACAGGACCGCGCAGTTTTGTGCTTGTTTTGGAGGAAAGCTTTTTGAATGACAGGAAATAGTTCTGCGTGCTCGTTCACGGTGATGTCTGTTGGTGAACGAGAGCTTTTAGCTGAAGAGTTTCGGCTGAACGCACGTCCTGATGACATCACATGACGCGTCTCGGCCCAAATCTGCAGAAAATCTGCGGTGATTTTGAAAAATGTAAAACTCCTCCGAACATTGTGGCGTTTCCTCGATTTTGAGTTCATTTCTGCGATCACAACATCACTGAATCCTGCAGGGACTGAACAATACCAGATTTATCACCAAACATAGCTTTACAAACAATTTCCCAGCAATAAAAAAAAAAGTTTGAGGATACTATATGTAATGTCTAAAAAAAAAAAAAGTATTAATTTATGCAATTTTTATTTAGATTTTCAAAATGATGTAACTAAAATATGTTTTATTGGATTATGAATAATAATCTAATAATTCAGGTCAAGAAAATAATATAAACTAAAACAATTCAGGTAAATAATGATCTAAAGTAAAATGTAAAGTAAAATAATCAGCATTAAAAAAAATAATCATCAAAACGAAAACAAATCTGGGTTCAGAAATAAAGAAAACAATAATCCGGGTTTAAATGAACCAACCAATCTTCTTTAAATAATTATATATATATACATACATATAAAATAATTTTATTTGTTAAAACAAGAACTAAAAACTTGAACAAAATGTATAATCTGTTTAAAAAATAAAAAGAAACATGATGTGGATTTTATAGTGGCATGACCCCGCTGTAACCCTACACCATCACCTACACACAACCGCCTGGAAAAGTAGTTCCCCCTCTTTAATAACGACTTCCGTACAGTGTGGAGACCAAAACACTCATCATCACACACACACACACACACACACACACACACACACACACACACACACAGAGATTATGTCTGTAATGAATATTCATAAACACACAGGAATCCTGAACGAGTGTTTATTTTACATCTCAGTATACACACTGTGGGAACCATAACTTATAACTGGACGACATGCAGACCGGTGGGTGTGTGTGTGTGTGAATGCGTGTGTGGATGTATGTGTATGTGTGTGTGTGTGTGTGTGTGTGTGTGTGTGTGTGTGTAGATGTTCTAAGCCTTGGTGGTGCCTGATTGTGATGTCTGTTGGCTGTGCAGTTGCTGTAGCTTCATGTTCATGACTTCAACCACAGCTGAAAGACAGAAAAAAATGATCAGAACACATTAAAGGTTAAAGAGAGGCTTTACAGGAAACGGAACCGTTTTTAACGTGGCTCAGAACACGTCAGAGGTCAGAGTATCAAACTTCTGAGCGGCTAGCCCTTCCACCACGATGGTTCACTATGAAGTGGAACCTCGACACGAAAAGAAGAAGATTACAAAAGTATCAATTAGAGCTGCAAGAACTAATGGATAAAATGGATAATAATGGATGATGAAATTGGTTGTAATGAATCATTATGGATTAGTCGGTCTGCGCGGCGCGGGGGAGATTTACTCATTACGTTACGTGTCCCAAATGAAGTACTGTACACTTACACTTACACTACACACACTGCACCACCAGTGTGGATATGTGTGTATTTTAGAAAGGTAATATCTCAAATAAAACACTAGCAGTTTTTTACTAACCGGAAGTATAAGCCACGACGGCGCATGATGTCATACACACGACTGCGTTAGCAGACGCCCTGAGACACCGATAATGACTTTCTTCAGTTTACTTTCTGTCAGCGTTACCTTTTATTCCCAACATGACCTCCGTCCTCATCAGACGGAGGAGAAATCGTCACGTGACTGAGGAAGAAAGTGTGGAACCTCTAAGTCCTCTAATTCAGGGGGGCATTTTATATTAAACACCGCGGAGATCAAACTGATGCATGAGCACAAACTTATGTTTACATCCGAAATGCTCCACTGTGTGTAAGGGGCGGGGAAACTGGTGCAAGCTGCTTAAAAGGTTTAGTTTAATTTACGTTTATTGTGATTATATGATGTATCAGCGCGCTTGCAGTGTAAATTCTGTCGTTTATTATAACAGAAGTGACGTGTTCGTGACGAGGCCGCGTTGCTGATCACGCGCGGTGTAGACGCGCTGATACAGAGTGTAGCGCGAGCAAGATCTGTAATGTCGAATTAAAACATTATGATCAAAAATAAAATAATATGTCTAAAGACAGTGAGGAACAGAAACCACACGGTGCAGTGAAAGAGTTTATTATTCATTTAGGACTGGAGTTTAATTCTGTGCTTTTTGTGCATGCATAAAAATAATGCATAAATACTTATATACAATACAAACTAAAATAAATGAATAAAATAAATACATTTTATATACACATATACACACACACACACACACACACACGAGAGAATAAACTCACCTTGCTTCATGCCATATTTCTCCTGTAGAGTCGGCTGAATTTTCTCAATCTGTTTCGTCAGGAAGTCGATTTTACGCTTAAAGAAATCTTTACCGTCCTCCACGTTCTGAAAAAAACACAAAACAAACACACATCTGTACTGTTCAGGAGCAGAACAGGGGAGAAATTCTGGACTCTGATTGGTCAGAAGGTGTTTTCTAGAACAGCAGCCCTGAGAGTAGCGCAGGTTTATATTACTGCACTCGCTCTGAGACGTCATCGTTTCTACGGCTTTTAAAAGTTATTTACGTTCAAATAATTACAGCCTGAACGGACTGTGCAGCGGCTGATGTAGAAATGCTGAACTTTATCTTTAAAAGTGTCAAATGTTTTGGGTTTGACCCTTCAATGGTCTTGTCAGGGTTGAACATTATCAGTTGGTTGTTTTTTTAAATAATTATTTGATGCAACACTGCTGTGTCTGGGAAATTGTTTTCAATTTACGTTACTAATGAAGAGCACGTTATATTTCACATCTCGCTCTGGCTTTTTACTCGTAGCTGTAACTCACTCCTGCAGCACAGAAAACAGAGAGGTGAAGCAGAAGAGAAGAACGGAGCGATTTTCACTAGACGTGAGGATCACCTAGACGTGAGGATCACCTAGATGTGAAGATCACCTAGGCGTGAGGATCATCTAGACGCTCGCTCGAGGGGGTTTGTAAAGTTTCTCCAGCGGATCAGCGTCACTCGTTTTGTAACGTCGTGAAACCAGGTGTGTAAATGATTATGACCTCATCATGCTCGACCAAAAAAAACCCGCCTTCGTGTTCCACCTCCTCATCCTTTCACTCACCTTCTCCACGAAGTAACCCGTTCCCACGTTGATCAGCACGTGTTCCACGTCATTCAGAGTTCCGGGAACGTACATCTTCACAGGTTAAGGAGAATCAGCGCACATCAACACCACTTCCTCTGCTCAGTGTCCTTTCCTGTATTTATTGCCGTTGCCATGGTTACCCCGACACCCACATAGCTAGCTGGAAAACGCACGGTTTCGTCTTCTCCTGTCATATCCGAGCTCTCATTAACTGTCACATAGAGACATTAGCAGCTGGTACAGTGAGCTAATCTCAGAACCAAGTATTGATTAGTGTGTTAATTAATTAGTGTTTAACTGGTTAGCTTTAGACGAGATGTTTTTTTATATATATATATGTGTAAAACCAAACGCTAGACAGGCCACGCCCACAAGCGACAAACAACAATCACCTGCGAGTATAAACACAGAGACATCTGTAGTCACTACACAGCTTCATCTCATTTGCATAAAGTTAGACCCCGCCCACTTCACCTCCCAGCACTGTAAATCAGAACTTTACGTTCTGAAAGCTGAACCTCTCAGCGTGTAATGACTCAGTTTTCCATAAAGGAAAGGATACGGAGCTGGTCAGAGGGACGAGTAACTCTTTACCTGAGAGAGAAGAGAGAAAACGGATTAACAGCGCTGTGTAAACATTGAGACCGATGACCTGAATATAAATTCAGTGCTGATTACAGGAGCTCACCTTCGTTACTCTTCTTAAGGACATTCATACTGTCCTTCGCCTCCACGTATTTAGTCTGGACCACTTTTAACTGAGCGATAGACGACGACAGAAACTCCGTCTCCTAAAAAGAAAAAAAAAAATCAATCACTCAATCAATCAATACTGTGACATTAACTATACATTAGCTATAAAAATGATGATGCCATTCTTTAATAAATAAGAAATGGTACTTGCTTTAGTATAAGAGGAATAAAAGTGTTTATATATATATATATATATATATATATATATATATATATATATATATATATATATATACATATATACACACACACACACATTTTTTTGGAACATCATCTTTATCTTTTGTTTCATTTTCAAAATATAAACAAGACCTTTTCTTCTTCTTCAAATAAATCTTCAAAAGACTAAACATTTGGTTCAAATTATTTAAAAGGAGACAGAAACTCCGTCTCCTTAAACTCCAGATCAGGAACAGGACAGAATGCGATAAATCCAGTGATAAATCACGACACACTCTTCCTCACTGCACGCTTCGTACAGGTTCAGTTTCACTTAAAGCTTTAAATCACGACTTCTTTTTTAGTTTATTTTAGCCGTACTTCTAACTTCACACAGTTATCACAGTGGGACTGAGCCAATTTGGTTAAAAAAATGAGCCCCTCCTTTATTTCCCCTTCATGTAGAGGGTCTGAACTCATACATGTGACTTTAACACTTTTTTATAAGAAATATATGAATGTAAATCATCTCCAAAAGGCTACAGTGTTAAATAAATACACCATCCTCCTGATTTTTATTACTCCGTTAAACGTTAATCTCAGTCCAACATGACCACCAACACACATACACACACACATACACACACACACACACACACTCTCTACTAAAACGTTAGACTGGAACAAACATTTCTAGCTTCTTCTTTAAAGTTAAGCTGATGTTCTGAGTGAGATTATATATAAAATATATATATATATATATAAATATAATATTTCATTATTCCGTAATACTTGATCCCTAACAGAGTGAGTTAGTGAGAAACTTTCCACGTCTTCTTCAGCACTAATGTTTGTTTGTTTTTTGCATGATTTTCAGTTCTGTTTTAATACAAGCGAATTAGATTTTAGTAAAAGTTTAAATTCATTATGGTTTATAATCTTTTATGCGTGAAAGCTCGAACAAAAATAATGACAGAATCTTTCTGTAATAAATTTTAAAAAACAGCTTAAAAACATTTATTTCACTGTAGCTTTTATTACTCCCCTTAAAGTTAGATTATTTTAATTACTTTTATTTTATTTGTACAGAGTTTTCATTTTTAAAAATATATTATTATTGTTTTCTTCTTTCTGTTACTGCTGTCATTTATAGCAGGATTATTTGCCTATTTTATTTAAAAATAAAGTTGGATAATAATAATAATAATAATAATAATAATAATAATAATAAAGCGGGTGTGTACCTGTAATAAATATTAAACTGTTCTTTTATGACGGTGTTTAAAAACTAACCATGCTTTTATTTAAAACTAAAGAAGAGATGAATCTGATGATTTATTTCTCTCCATGATGTTTATTTCAGCAGCGTGACAGCGGTATGGACTGGGTGAGAGACACTGACACTGACACTCCTCTCTCTCTCTCTCTCTCTCTCTCTCTCTCTCTCTGTAATAAACATCACTGTGGTGCTTATTCCAGTTGTAATATTTGAATGTTTTTACCTGATCCAGCTGAGACTTTAATCCTTCCAGCTGCGGAAGAGACAATTCGGTAAGATTGACCGCCATGTTGAGGGGGGAAAAAAAGAGATAATCAGAAACACTTCCGGGTTAACCGGAAACACTGCACGGGTGTCTTTTACCCCCCATTTTAGGAAACGAAAAGGCGTTTCATCTCTCAGAAACTTTTAGCATCAGTGAATCTCAGGTTCAAAAGAGAAAACACAACATCCTAAAGATTCCCTCATGATCACAGTGCAGATATTTTAATACAATACAGCAAAATATGTGCTGGAGCTGGGCGGTATGACCTTATAATATAATATCACAATATAATATCATAATATCGATATTGCGATAAATTATTACAAACTGACCAGAAGCAGCTGATGTGGTGTTAAAACTTTGTAGTTAATCTTTAAAACTAAAATTTAAAACTAAAAATACAAATATTTTAAAAGCTTTTAAAGATTTTTATTTATTTTTTCTTCCTTTCAGTATTTAAAAATATATAAGAGGGGTGTGGTAAATGGCACACTTATATAGCGCTTTTATCCAAAGCGCTTTACACTGTGTCTCATTCACCCACACATACACACTCACACACCAGTGGTAGCAGAGCTGACATGTAAGGCGCTAACTTCCATCCGGAGCAACTCGGGGTTCAGTGTCTTGCCCAAGGACACTTCGGCATGTGGAGTCACTTGGGCCAGGAATCAAACCGCCAACCCTACGATTAGTGCACAACCCGCTCTACCACCTGATCCACAGCCGCCTCATGGGTGTGACATGGATTCTTTTGGGCTGGTTGAAAACAAGGCGTGTTGCTTTTATTCTGAATCATCTGAAGGGGTTTGATGGAGCTGCTGGGAGGACCGGGTGTAGTGAGTTGCAGTAGATCAGTTTTGAGATAACAAGAGCCTGGATTAGTAGTTGTGTGGCCTGTTCGGTGAGATAGGATCTGATTTTCTTGATGTTCTACAGAATGAATCTACAGGACCGTGCAGTTGTTGAAGCGTGTTCTGTAAAGTTCAAGTGGTCATTGAAAGTCACCCCAAGGTTTCTGGCTGTCCTGGATGGTTTGAGTGTGGTTGAGCCGAGCTGTACGGTGAGGTTGTGGTTCATTGAGGGGCAGGCTGGGATGACAAGAAGCTCTGCTGTTGCCAAGTGGAGTTTCAGGTGGCGTTCCTTCATCCAGTCCAAGATGTCAGACAGGCAAGCAGAGATGTGTACTGAGATGGATCATCAGGTTGGAAGGACAAATAAAGCTGAGTATCTTCAGCATAGAAGTGATATGAGAGGCCATGAGACTCAATCACAGGCCCCAGAGTTCATGTAAGGCTAGTTTTTCTTTTTCTAATTCTTCAACGTACCTCTCACACAGATGTGTGTATATATTTAACACTATTATATGTCACTAAAACTATTAAAAAACAAACAAACCTACACACACACACACAAAAGATATAAAACTGCAGTTGAAGTAAAACATTATTTATTCATGTTGTTTAGTTATTGACTTTTAGATGAACCCTTTTCATTTCAATTAAGCATAGAACTATAAGTAATAACTGTAGAGATATAAACCACAGCGCCCTCTGGTGGCTCCTGTACAGATCTGAATAGTGCACAATATGTAAATATACTGTAATAACAGCAAAACCTGCCTTTTAGTAAATAACTTATTTTGATTGTGTTTCGCATATTAAACCGTTACAGCCGCTTGTAAAAATGCAAAGGCTTTCAAACTCTGCCTGACTGTGTTGAATGCTGAACTGAAGTCTATGAACAGCTTTCGAACATAGGTGTCCTTCTTGTCCAGGTGGGTGAGGGCCAGATGTAGGGTGGTGGCGATGGCATCATCTATTGAGCATTTGGTGCGATACGCGAACTGCAGCGGGTCCAGTGAGGGGGGCAGCAGGGTCTTAATGTGCCTCATGACGAACCTCTCGAAGCACTTCATGACGATGGATGTGAGTGCAACGGGATGGTAGTCATTGAGGCAGGACACTGGAGACTTATTTGGCACGAGGACAATGGTGGTAGCCTTGAAGCACGTTGGAACGATGGTGCTGCTCAGGGAGATGTTGAAGATGTCAGAGAAAACATCTGCTCGCTGATCTGCACATCCTCTGAAAACTCTACCAGGAATGTTGTCTGGTCCAGCAGCCTTCCGTGGGTTGACTCTGCATAGAGTTTTCCTCACATCAGCCGTGGTTAGACACAGCACCTGGTCATTAGGAGGAGGGGTGGTCTTCCTCACTGCCACATCATTCTGCACCTCAAACCGAGCGTAAACTCTACCTACTGGGCCTGAACACCTCCATCTGTAATTGGATCCTGGACTTCTTGACTGCGAGACCTCAATCGGTCCGGATCAGGAACAACTTCTCCAGCACCACCACGCTGAGCACGGGGTCCCTCAGGGCTGTGTGCTCAGTCCACTGCTGTCAGTCCAACAACCTGTCTCTGAATGTGGACAAAACAAATGAGATGGTTGTTGACTTCAGGAGAGCACGGAGCGACCACTCTGCACTGAACATAGACAGATCCTCTGTGGTGATCGTCAAGAGCATCAAATTTCTTGGTGTTCACCTGACGGAGAACCTCACCTGGTTCCTCAACACCAGCTCCATAACCTAGAAAGCCCAGCAGCATCTCTACTTCCTGTGAAGGCTGAAGAAAGCACATCTCCCACCTCCCATCCTCACCTCATTGGATCACAAGACCCTGCAGCAGATAGTGAAGACAGCTGAGAAGATTAGCAGGGTCTCCCCCCATCACAGACATTTACACCGCATGCTGCATCTGTAAAGCCACCAGCATTGTGGATGACCCCACACACCCTCCTCACACACCCGTCACATACCCCTCACACACACTCTTCACCTTCCTGCCGTCTGGAAAAAGGTACCAAAGCATTCGGGCCTCAAGACCAGATTGTATAACAGCTTCTTCCCCCAAGCCATCAGACTCCTCAATACTCAGAGACCAGACTGATATACGCGCACACACACACACACACACACACACACACTGAACTGAACACCATCCAACTCCCATTGAAATATTTGCACATTCCTGCAGTGACACTGTTGAATTTTTTGCTGCTACTGTATTATAAAAATATAGTTTATAATTTATTGTCACTAGATACACTTTATATACACTTTACCTGCTGCTACCACAATAACTGCTATGTCCATGTTTGGTATAAACTAATCTGCTGAATGTCTTAGCATGTTATGTTTACATTTCTACCAGTTTTAAATTATATTGTTACTCCTTAGCTCCTATCTTCTGCACTACCTGTATATCAGACACTTCCACACTAACACTGTGTACTGTTCAGCACTACACTGTCACTTACTGTACCTACTGTCCTGTTTTAGTAGTAATGTACTGTGTTGTTAGCACACATCTGCACGTGCACTTTATGTAGAAATGTGTAGATCTTATATAGTTCTGTGTCTCATGTGGTTAGTGTGTTGTTTGATGTAGCACCCTGGTCCTGGAGGAACGCTGTTTCGTTTCACTGTGTACTGTACCAGCTGTATACGGCTGAAATGACAATAAAACCACTTGAACTTGAACATATTAATGAGCAGGGGTGTGAAAAAGTGAGAATTTACTAAAATAACTTTCAACTTTAGTGCAATTTCGCTAAATGTCATGTGAAAAATCAAAAAATGAGCCTTCACAACAAAACAATTTCATAAATTTAATATAAGTTACAAGTGTGGTACACAGCAATTTAAAATAGTAAACAGAATGAGATTTAATTAAATGATGTACTAATCTTCAAAATACACAGATTAAAATAATCTCTAAAAGTGTGATGAAGCTTAAACACATCACGTATTAAGCCGTAAAAACACGTGTTACTCTACTCATGCTTCACGTTAGTGTTTACGCGACAGCAACACTGCAAACAAGTCACATAAGACGGCGTGTAAAAACAGGACTAGCTGCAGGTCTGAGCTAGCGCAGGTGTACAGGAAGGCCGTACGCGACCGGTGCGGCGCCGATCATGTGCTTGAGGTGTGTGGCGTCACGTGATTGGACCAGGTGCTGGAGTAGGGAGGAGCCTGACCCTGCGGAGAGCCAGGACTGTAAGAGTGCGGAGGTGAAGCGGTCGATATCACGATCTGTCACGTCCCACAGGTTCCCCAACACTAATGGACTAGAGAGAAGAGAGAGGGAGAATAGAGAGAGGGAGAATAGAGAGAGAGAGAGAGAGAGAGAGAGAGAGAGAGAGAAGAGAGAAGAGAGAGAGGAAGAAGAGAGAGAGAGAGAGAGAGAGAGAGAGAGAGAGAAGAGAGAGAGAGGAAGAAGAGAGAGAGAAAAATGTCCGGGATGTTAAAGCAGCGCTGTGTAAAGTTACTGCTGTGAGCTACGACTGCAACGAAACACTTCTAGACGCCATTTTGTTGTTTTCAGCTCGCTTTGCCTTTTATGGAGTTTTGTGGGCGTGGCTAAACCAACTGCACCACAAACGTGCTTGGTAATTTGTTTGATTGGCGTTTATCATCAAACGCAGGGGAGTGTGAGGAAAAACAAACTTCTGTAAATCTACAATTTATACAACTTTAAATAAAATGTATAAATACATTTATATTGATTAAAAAAAAGTAGTAACATTGAAAAAAAAAAAAAATAGTAGTATGTAATTTTAACATCAGCTGCTTCCTGTCAGTTTTTTAAATAATTAAATAATTTTAAATAATCACGATATCCAAGAAGAGTGTATTGTTTCAAAATGTACGATAATATTTATATCGTCATATTACTCAGCACTAGCGCGCGTGTGTGTGTGTGTGTGTGTGTATGAGATTACCACCCAGCGGTGTGTGTGTGTGTATGAGATTACCACCCAGCGGTGAGGTAGCTGAGGGTGATGCCGGTTCCCTCGAGGTTTCCCTGCACACTGAGCGCAGCACTACTGCATCCGAACAGCAGGGCCACGGCGTGAACGTTCCCTCGGAGCAGCCGCTGGGAGTCGAGGAACCGTGCTCCGGCTCCGTGTCCTACATAGCTGTACAAGCACAGGACACGGATCAGTTCAGTAAAGAAAAGAAACCCCACACCAGTTCTCCTGTTTATAGAGCAGCACAGTGACACTTCACTCACATGTACAGGTCTTTAGTATTTACAGCCTCCTGCAGCTGATCAGGATCAGGAGGAGCTCCACACACACCCTGCCATGCCCGCTCACTGAGGACCGATACACACACACACACACACACACAGGGCGACACATTAGCATGAGGTTATCAGAATGAGTACAGTATACATTGTAAAGTTGTACCTGAATGGGAAGAGGTTACAATAAAAAAGGTCATGTCTAGAACTCGTTCACTTTATCGTGCACTATTTTGGGGTGTAGTGTAGCGCTGCGGTTCACGAGGACATCCTCAGAAATATATCCAACTTCAGACATGGAATGGCGCAGAGGAGCGGGTGGCGTACGTAATATCGTTTCTCTTTGCTAATCGTTCATCATCATCATCATCATCATCATCCTCTTCAACTTATTATTATTCCGTTTGAAAATTCATCCAAAGGGCAATTTATTCCATAAAAGCCTGAAACTCGTCACACTCGTAGATCCCATACGGGAACGGAAGATTGGGATTATACCTCCAAAGAGTCGTTTTTCCAGAATGAAGACGCTGGGGTGCGTTTATATTTGCTCAGAAGGTCCTGCAGACCAAACTGTACGACATACTGACATGAAACCTGATCATGATATAGCACACAGTGGGGTTAAAGGAAACACCCGAACAACCACTTGGGACATCGTATGGTATCATAGCAACACCCTAGCAACCGTCAGGGCTAGCATAGGAAACTTCATCACAACTCTGTAAGGTAATACGGTTTAACTCGGTCCGGCGTGTGCAGCGTGCTCAGTCACGCCAACATCAGTGTTCGTCCGTGAACTTTAACCTTTCAGTTCTTCACACAGCACTGTGCAAAAGTCTTAGGCACTCTATTTTACTTCTACATTATAGAGTCAGTACTGAAACATTTCTGATTCCCAAACATTAGTTTTCCAGAACAAATTTAAATATTACAGAAAAAATGTCTGTACGTCAGTAAAGAAAGCAGAGTATTAAGACGCAAGACACTTTTCAGACAAAAGAAACACAATGAAGGCTGCTGGGTTTCGCTGCAAAAATAAGACGCGAGTGCGACGGTCAAAGTCTCCAGAAGAACCGAGTCTGGTTCTGTAAGATACTCAACACTTACAGCGCATTTCCTCATAAAACTGTAGAAAGTGTACCTGAGAATACTACTACTACTACTACTACTACTACTACTACTACTATTATTATTATTATTATTATTATTATTATTATTAATAAAGCAAAAGGGTCATCACACCAAATACTGTCTTTGTTCCATTTCATTTTACTGCTCTTTATAGTATTTTTTAGAAACATTTAATTGAATTATTTCTGAAGGCATCTTTACAAACTGCACAGTACTGTGTGTTTATGAAGTGCAGAGACTAACGGTACAAACACCCAGACACTGCTCTTACTTTTAAGTCCAGAAATGAATTTAGTTGGGTATATAATGGACGTGTGTGTGTGTGTGTCTAACCCAGTAAACCAGTCTCTGAAGCGCTTCTCTGTCTCAGGCAGGTTTCCATCAGGGTTCAGAACAAAATAAACCCGTTGAGGATCAACACCATGTGACAGCACGCAGTCTGGATCCACCTGGAGGGGGGAGCACTCCGGTCACATAACCTCATCTATTAATGATATATATCAGTGTAGGGTGGCGTAATACGTGCATGTACCTACCTCTCGGAGATGACTGTGCCCCAGTACCGTGTGCAGTGAAGGCATACGAGTGACAGAACGAGACTTTAAACAGGAGATGTTCTCCCATGGCAGCTTCTGAAGGTACTGCACCATCACACACACACACTTTTATTAACAGCGTGAACATTAAATACTTCTCCGGTATTAAAGTAAGTTGTATATGAATCTGAAACGTCTGTAGCAGAAGTCCACCTTGTCCAAGATGAGGACTGTGTGTCCATGAGGTTCCTCTCTCCCTCTCAGCTCACACACACTCTCCTGTAGGAGCTTCAGGAAGTCTCCGTCCTGCAGAGACGCCCCCTCGGACAGAGACTGCAGGTCGGAGAGAGACAGCAGAGGAGCTGCGGAGAGAATCACCTGCAGGAACAAAACTACCTCTTAAAAAAACAAACAAACAAACATTAAATAAATAACTAATAATAATTTAACCCCACCCCCCCGTTATCGTTAGTGCCGAGTCCTGACCCGCTGCACCGGCACGCATCTGTCTGACCTTAAGCATGTCCACCGTGATCTTCCTTCCTTTTACTGATGACTGGAGGCATTTCAATTGAGCTGGGAGCTCAGGGTCAGAGGTCAAGGGGAGGAGCAATGCTCGCCATACACCTAAAGCCTCCTCCATCTCCTCAAGAAGTTTCTGATGGCAGGGAAAAAAAGAAAAGAAAAAAAAAACAAAAACAAAAAAAAAAAACCCTGATATTTAACTTCGAACAGAGTTTTACTGCAGCAGTCTCTCTGTACGGCTGTGTCTCAATTACAGCATGTATAGTGTAGTATGTAGGATCAAACACTTATTACCCCTACGTAGTGAGCATACACAGTGATTAGAAACTTGCTCAAAAAAACAACACTGTGTAAATGAACAAATAAAAAAAGTTAAGTTAATGATTAAAAGATGATTCACCTCTTGTGGTTTATGTAATACAAGCGCTAATGAATACGCGCATATTAATGAGTGTACTATGTGAGAAGCACTGAATCTTTAACCTGCACACGAGTGTCGAGAGCCTTCCTGCCCTCCCACCACTGCGCCTTGTCTGCTACCGCGCTCACTTTCTTCTGTCCCTGCAGCACCGCCTCCATCTCCTCCAGCAGCACCGCCATAGAGCGCTACACACAGACACACACACACACACACACTAAATAAACACGCACACAAGTCGGTAATGAACACTGCAGAAAGGTAAACGTTGCTAGTACGTGTGTTTGTGCAGTCGGGATCCGCATGGTGATGGGGGCGGAGTCACGTTCTAGTCGAGTGATCAGAACAGTGCTGCCGATCTCACCAGGACACGCCCCCACGAGAGAGAGCAAACACACGGTCACACCTGCACGAGATGAGGATGACGGTTAGAGTTAATCACAGCTAATCCAGGCGGCTCCGGTGCGGTGATGATTTACCTGTGGGCAGGTGTTGGAGCTGCTGTGTGAACTCTCGGCTGTGCGTGTGTGGAAACTGCGCCGGCTGTGTGCAGGTGAAGGAGTAAATGCTCTCCAGAGCAGACAGAGTCTTGGCCTGCGTCTGACTGGAAGATTCCTCCAGGCTAAGTCCGCTCAGACTCTCCGCCACGTCACTGCTAGACTTCTTCAGCTTCCTAACAAACATACAGTTCACTAGCTTGGAATGTTTACAACAAACACTCAAACACACACACACACACCCACACTCAGTGTTCATACAGGACATACCTAATCCGATTGGCCAGGTGACGAGTCATGTGGTGACGAGAGGACACGCCCAGTGACTGAGCGTGCAGCATCGCCGTAGTGACGGGATCAGACAGGCCGAGTGACTGGGCGAGCAGCGAGCACAGGTGTGGGTAGAGGGAAGGGCTTGGAAAGTGGTGGAGGAGGAGCCAAGAAGAGGTGAGGAGTGATTGGATCCCGTCTACAGAGAGCTCACCTGGTGTGACGTGTGTGTGCGGTATTGGGAGTCCTGCCTGTCCTGAACTCCTGAGCTCCTTCACACGCTCTCTGGTCAGATCTGCTCCCAGGTCTCTCCTCAGCACCTCACAGTCTGCGTCAGGGCCGTCAGCTGCACGCACGCACACACACACACACACATCCAGGATCCATCTATACTATAAACCAACGTTATGCATCAACAACATACGTGCACACACCTGCATCCATCATCTCAGAGTCGATCCCCTGAAGCTCCTCCAGGCTGATGTCCAGACCGTCTCCATCCTCGTCCTCTCTGATCATCCTCATCCTCTCTGGTTTCTCTGCACCGTCAGCGCCGAGAGCTTTTCTGGGCCGTCCCCGTCGCGGCTGCATCTCTTCCTCGGAGGAGGCGCCACTAGTGCAGGTGCTTTTCTTTGTGGTTCTGGTGCGTCTGGGCCGGTCCTGCGCCGGAGCTCGGCTCAGAGAGGAGGGTTTAAGGGCAGGTTCAAGCACAGAGGAGATGGAGCACTTATCATTTGATTTGGTCTCCACAGCATCAGCCACCTCAGCGTCACTCTCATCACTGAACTCCACCTGGAAGGATGGAAGACAGGAGGAAGAAAGAAAGATGGAATGAAGGAGCAGTAAGGTTTTACAGGTGAATAATATAAAAGGAGATGTGAGAGAACATGGTCTAAGACAAGCTCAAAGTGGTGGTGCTGACAGGATTTATCAGCAGCCAGTGCATGTTTATACACGTGTAAAGATCACGTCTCAGACCTTAAAGCGTGAGCGTTTGGTCCGTTTCGGAGCAGCTGGAACAGGTACGGGTTTCTCCTGCAGAGGTGAGGAATCTTCAAAAACCTGGAAGGAACCCTTTGGTACATCCTTTGACCTCGTGACCCCACAGCGGCTACTGGGCGTGGCCTTGGCTGCAGGAAGAGGGGTGGAGCTTACTGTGATATCAGGCACCTCGTTGGTGAAGTCGAATGCGCTCAGGTGAGTGGCCGTGCCAGCCGGGGTCAGGACGGAGACGGATCTGGGCCTGGGGGTTCTGCTCGCTCGGGGGGTTTTGAAGACCACACCAGGCTTTGTGGTGCTGATCTTTGGCACGGAGCTCTTGTTTTTCTTTGAGGAAGCGACAGTGACCTCTCGGTTTTTTTTACTCCCCGGTTCTACGCACGCCTCCTGTTTGTTCTCCGTGAGGTTCTTGGCTGACGGTGCTGCGGCTGGAAGAGGTCGGTCACTGCTGGAGCTCTTTCCTCTGGTTCTGACCTGCGCTTTGTTTTTGGGAGCCCTGGGAGGAGTCCAGCCCCACGCGGAGGAGAAGAGCTCGTCAGGGCTGCACTGCTTCTTTCCAGCCAGAGCCAGGCAGCAGGCCACAGCTTTGGCCCCCAGCAGAGCCGCCTTCAGAGGTCCCAGCTCGGGTAACAGTGCCCCTCTGGGCTCGACAGCTTCCAGTCCTTCCTCTATCTCCTCCCACAGAGCGGCAGCCTTCCGTGTCTCGGCCACGCCCCGGCACAGCTGCGTCATCACTGCGCTCAGCTGCACCCTCACCACCTCCGGTTGCATCACGCACGGCTTTTCTGAACATCCGACGGGCATCAGTGCTGCCAGGCGGGCGTGGAGTTTAGCGCCGATGCTGCGACAGCGAAGTATAGCGATGTGGCGTAGTCTGCGCGAATTCTGTGCCTCGTTCTGGGCGTCAGCCTGCGCCAGGGCCCAGAGCACGCTGACTCGGGCCAGGCCAGGTTCAGCGCAGCAGGGACAGGAGCAGCTCTCGGTGTGGCTCAAGCAGGACAGCATGCGCTGCCTTTTGGGCTTCAGAGGGGGCGACGCGTCCCGGCCTAACTCGGACAGCTCCTCTAAAGCGTCCCGGCCCAACGAGCGAGAGCTCAGGAGCCCGCGCACATCCTCCTCTTCCTCCTCCGGGAGCTCGGGGGCAGAGACTTTCACAGCCGGGCGGCCTTTACGGGGTTTTATTTTCACCTCAGATTTCTGCTGCTGCTGATGACCAAAATCTGAAATGATAACAGGAGAAACGTCCGTGTACACAGCTACAGTCATTACTCACTGAGGAAAAGGTTCTCTTACGAGTTGTCACTTGCGTTATAGCAGCAATAAACACTCGCTCCCTCACCAGCCTCTCTTTATTCTCTCTGTCACAGTTAATGAGACAAAAACGAACAAAATAAATAAAATAAATAAATCGCAGCTTGTTACGCATGTTAACGAGAAACCTCTAAAGAAGCGTAAATTCCTCTGCCCCGAAGACGTCGGAAAACTTAGTCGCAGCTTCACCTCGGACACTGGAGACTCCTTCCATAAACATTTAACAAGAATCTTACTTTAGAGTGGGGGAGGGGAGAAAAAAAAACTTAAAAAAAAAAAAAAAACCAAAACACAATCTGCTGTTACTATAGAAACGATAACGAATTAGTTTGCAGCGGTGCTACTGTCAGAAAGTTACATCAGAAGTGAAGCTGATTAAAAGACTGCACTGTTTACCTGTGCAAAGATCCAGTAAGTGTCTGACCTGCTCCAGATCCAAAACACTGGCTTCCCCTGCACCTTTCATCAACTCCAGCTCAGCCTTCAACACCAACAGCTCGGCACAGCTACAACACACACAAAATGATTACTAAACATAATACGATCCAAAAAGCTATGCCACATATCAGTGGAACACACCATTGAGGCCTAGTAATGGGGTGGGAGGGGTGGGGGTGCTGGAGGGGGGAAGGGAATATTTGTAGTTAAGCAAGAACCCCATAAATTGAACACTTATGTGGAGTCAAAGCTTGCTCATGTTCTCATAAATTTTAAGACTTTGGAATGATTCAGGAAGCTTGCTTAGTGAGTGTGTTTTGTAAATCAGGACTTACTGGCTGAGCGTGTGCAGTTTGGTGGCAAGTTTGAGGGCCTCAAGACACTGAGCTTTGGCTTCATGAGCTGTTCCACTGCTGCTCCTCAAGCGCACCATCCTCTCCGAGCACAGCAACACCTCGCTGAGCAACAGCCATTTAAACACCACACTGTCCCCTACACACGACAAAAACGTACTCATGTATGTTAGCTGTACGTGCCTCAATCTCTTTAGCACCACCAACAGGAAAAAGAAATTAGAAATGCGTTTGCGACAATAACAAAGACATTGTTGTAGAAACATCATCTTACTTCCCTCTGAATCTTTGGGTCATGCAGATTTCAATGCAATGTCAACCTCCTCCGTTCTGAACGAGTGAAATATCTGAATGGTTTCAGCGTTTCATTTTGTCTCACGATGCGATGTTAACAAACCGGCTTCGAGCCACTGAAAACACTTCGTGAGGCACTCTCTCAACAGTGTATTACCATCAAATTTGGTATACCTCCATAGGAACAAGCGCTGGCGTCCGGTCTTTCTCTGTTACTAAGAAACGAGGCTGGAGAGTGCATGGCCCCCTTATACTTGCTGCTCGCAGCTATATTTGCAATTACAGTTAAACTCCAGTCACAGTGTTTACTCTCCCGTAAATCTCTCCTCGGATTTACAGCTACAGTTTAGCAGTGTATTCGAAGCTGGTCAAAAGTCCTTGGTCTTAGTTACGGTTGCTAACCTACGACTGGTCCATCTTCCGGAGGAGAAGCGTTTTTGTTTGTACCTTGGTCTACAAACCGAGTGTCCGTGTTGAGACCAGGAGCTCCGTAAAAGCCGTTTCCCAGCAGCATCATCACCAGACTGCACAACAACTTCAGAGCTTCGTACTGGGCCGTGTCTGGAGTCTTTAAACCTACACACACACACACACACACACACACACACACACACACACACACACACACACACACACACACACCCCAATTACACAGGATTATCTAATAACATGTCAGCAACCAAAGTAGACAGCAAACAAACATCCAACAAAAATAAATAATAATAATAATATCTTTAATACAGCTTTGATACAGTAATCCTGACCTACATTTACAAAGCTAAACTTCTGAAAAGCAAATTTCAGGTGTGCAGTGTGTGTGTACCGTGCTGGACGATGGTCTGGCGCAGGTGTGTGTGCAGTGTCCCTGTGTCCAGACTGAGGTAGGCGCTGGCGGTCTGCAGAGCTCGAGCTTTGAGCATGTACCAGCTTTTGGAGTGATGCAACGCCGTCTCCTTCAACACCTCACACAGACTGTGTACACCTGCTTCCACCTGACACACACCCCAGAATGATGTAATCATGAACACATATATCGTATAATTAAGTAGTGGGTGTGTGTGTGCGTGTGTACACGTCACCTCTCCTAAAGCGTAGCTGAGTTGTGCTCTGAGCAGTGTGTTAGTGACGGACAGGATGCTTGTCCCCTCAGAGCTCGTATCTGCAGTTAAACACTGCTGTGCCTGATCCAACTGCACCTGAAAACAAAAATAATCCCAGCACCATCATGCAATGATTCAGAAATACTGTAATAAACACTTACAGAGAAACACGAACAACTAGTACAGTTACATTACTTAATATTAAACACCTAGAAGCGTTCATTGGCTTATAATAATAATAATAATAATAATAATAATAATGTGCTGCAACAACTAATTGATAATAATCGATTATGAAAATCGTTGTAATCGGTCTGTGTGCGGTACATTTACTCGTTACGTTACTTCTGTTCCGAAAACACGCTTCGGAGAGTAAATACTAAAGTTGTGTCTCAAGTGAGGTACTGTACACTTACACTACGTACTGTGTACTCCACCGTCTAGTGCAGTGATTTCGCGGACCCTAGTGGTCAGTGGTGTAATTACAGGGGGTCCGAAGGAAAGTTTTAAAAATGTTTAAATAATATTCCATATTTTTTGTTAAATGTATCAAAATATATTCAAATGAGATGTTTTAAAATTAATCAACGTGGTTATTCACAAATATCACGTTAGCTGAGCTGACGATCGTTTATTGATGGATTTATTTAAAATTTATTTATAAATGAAATGATAATTTGCAAAAACCTGAGTGGTAGACAAGTTCAAGTGTCGCATTGATGAATAAAATAAACAAAGGATAATACAGAGAGTCAAATTAAATGTCACACCAATAATAAAATGTAATTGAACCTGGTATTTGAACCAGTCCCTGGGGAATGACTGGTTCTACCAATCAACCAGGGATTGTTAGGACTGTAGTTTAATTCCATGCTTTCTGTGCGTCCATATAAGTATTTATGTATTACTTTTTATAGATGTACAGAAAGCATGGAATTAAACCACGTCCTAAATTAATAATATATATTCTGGTGTGTGTGTGTGTATTGGGTTCTTTTCAGTCTTAGATAATTGGACAAACTGTTGTGTAAAGTTTTAGTCTTAAGTTTCTATTTGTAACACTCAGTTTGTTGATCTAATTTTAAATAAATGGAGAAAAGAAAAGAAAAAAAAAAAAGGTACTCGAAGTTTGCCCCCGATCCGATTAATCGAAAAATTTATCGGCCAACTAATCGATTATGAAAATAATCGTTAGTTGCAGCCCTAATAATAATAATAAAAAATGCTGCGAGCAGCACTTTCGGGGGCCAAGCACCCAGACTCTGAGCCGCACTCACAGTCACGGTACAATTGTTGTAGAAGCAATCACTGGAAAGCAGAGCCGGAACTATACGCAAAGAGACTCGAGAGTGATTACGGGAGATTAGAGAGAAGTTACAGGAGAACAGTTTTGAATAACTCAGACGGGTCTTGAGATGATGTGAGCCAAATTTGGTGTTTGGAATTTTAGGAACAATGAACTGCGAATTCAGCACAAACTTTTCAAATGATGCGCATCACTGAGCTACATACACACAGGTGGTGGTGAGGTGTGGCTGACCTGAGCGAGCTGCGGAGAGCCCAAATCCAGTAGGAGTTTAGCAGCGTGGAAGGAAGCAGTGGCGCTGTTCTGGACATCACCGAGGAGCCGAGAGAGAGACGCCGCCAGCTGATAACACTCCAGAGCCTGTAGAGGCTACAGGACAGGAAAATATCAATAAATGAATGAATGAGCTGTGTGTTTATAGGATAGTGTGTGTGTGTGCACACATGTGTGTACCTTGCCCATGAGTGTATAAAGGGCAGCCATTAGCAGGATGGAGGAGGCAGTGTGTTTGGGGTCCCTCACTGCAGGTACAGAGCCGTCCTTCAGCAGAGTCACCCAGAGTGATAAACACTTCTCTAAAGGCTCAATGTGCTCTAAACACACACACACACACACACACACACACACACACGTTCGGTTTGCGTAACATATGGAGTGTACAGCTGTATGAACCACGGTATGAGTTTATAAGTTTGTTATGAATATAAAGTCCATCACTGTTGTGTTCAGAGAGATTGAAGCGCAGTCCGTCATACACCAGCTGGCTCTCCTGGAACTTCCGCTTGTCTTCGTACTCCAGATCATTCGTGGGAACTGGATCGAGGTCCGCCGCAGTCTTACTGCCCTCCTGCACCGCACGTAGACGCTTCTCCGTGTCCACCGCCTGACACACACACATACACGTTTTAGCGCCGAACTAGTATTGGAGCATATGCAGTACATCCGGAAGTTATTGCATCATAAAGCCTATCAAGTTAGAGTATGCAAACACAGGCCATGCAGCACTGAGGAAAGGGGGCAGGGCCTGTTGGATTGAATGCGCTTTCTAATTTAGACTTTTTCCTCTACAGGTAAGGTCGATTCTCTCTTTGAGCAATGTGAAGTTATCTGTCCTGTATGGTCCCTGACCTCCTGCAGATTGGCCTCAAGCGTGCAGATGTAGAGCCAGAGAGAGGCATGTGCTTTTTCGTCCTTCAGCCTATCGGAGTTCTCCACAGTCTCTGGCTCCTCCTCCAACAAGCGCAGAGCCTCATGGGCAAAATCCACCGCTGAGCTGAAGAAGAAAAAAGGCGGCGTGAACATCACGACCAAGCCAGGAAGTTAAACACGCACAATGTTAAATAAATAAAAAAAAACCTAAATAAACAAATAAATATGAAAAAAAATAAAGCTAATATAAATAAATTGTGGTGACGGACAGCTCTATTAGATTTCGTGTGTGTGTGTGAGTGTGAGAGAGAGAGAGAGAGAGAGAGAGAGAGAGAGAGAGAGAGAGAGAGTGTTTATACACACACACACACACACACACCAGTCAGTCTGTTCGCTAAAGTCCCGGTAACAGACCACCTGAGCCATCTCACACAGGTAAGAGGCACGCCGGAGTGTGTGTGTGGTTTCCTCGTGGCAGATATCCAGGAGGTCGCAGAGCGTGTTATAGCGCTCCTGCGCCGTGTCTCCGCACTGCTCCTTATACACCCGCAGCTCCTCCTCCAAGAGACGCAGACACACCTCCTCGTCCACTGGCACTGCCCCCAGCCCGTCCCTCAGGGTCCTGACCAGGAGATGATGGAACGGAATTATCAGGAAGGGCTGTACAATAAATCCATAGAACACTTCACTCACAAATGTGTGTGGTTGCATTACCTGAGGCGCTTGTCGTCCTCTCCGGCCCGGGCTGCGTCACACTTGGTTTTAACCCACAGAGACACCGGTTCTGTAAGATGATCCAGAACTCGAGAACCTAAAACCTGTATCCAGCGCACCACCCAGTCCAGAGCTCTGTCCAACCGACACGCTCGCCTACTGCACTGCACTGCTAACATGAAGCAGCGGTTCACCTGAACACACACACACACACACACACACACACACACACACACACACACACACACACACACACACACATGAAATCAGCAAAAACAAGTGGGGGGGTGGGGGGTGTGTGTATAAAGTTACCCCAGGGGCAGGACTCACTCTGTCCACAGGGAAACAGGATGGACAATCTTTACTCAGCTCCTGGCATATAATCTCCACCAACCCGTACGCACCCTCATACAGCTTCCTGTTAAATAACTCGTACACCACGTTGTTCACCACACACACTACATACACACACAATCACATTTACATTACACTTATGTATACACGTGATGCTCTTGTATAACTCGGATCATCATCATAAACATTATTTGGTGTGTATAAACACATTTCATTTTAAAACACTATAGTATGAAGTATAAAACAAAAACACAAGGTAGTATAATAAAATAGTAAAGTAAGGACGTAATAATAAAAATTAAATTAGCAGTGACAATGTAGGAAATAATTAAAGTATGATCAGAGATGGCACAATAACGCTAGATTATATTTTATGATATTTATTATATGATTTTTTTCCCCCGCCTTTTAAAAACCTTTAAGCTTAAAACATTTTAAAGTGTTTCACAATTAACCTTTTTCACTTACAGTGTAAATAAAGAATAAATCTATTCAAATCTATCCTAATTAGAGGTCGACTGACTGATTGGTTTCACTGATTAATCGATAGCGTTTCCCGGTTGCGTTGCAGAGCGGATGAGAAGGGTCCGCTTTCATTATACAGTTCGAGAGCGGCCTCTAGAGGCGAAATGAAAATTTTTGTTGTGTTATTTGAGGTGTTTTTGATTCATTTATGATCTCTCTCTATTTTTTTTTGTTATTTGGAGAGATACTGTTTGGATGTATATCTTTGATTTACTTGAATACTTATTAATAGTCAAATATCAAAATTAATATTTTATTTAAAACAGTAGATCCACAGTGCAGTCAGTGCTGCGATTTTTGTAAAAAAAAAAGTTCAGCAATATTTTACTTTGAGTGTTTCATTCAGTATCAGTTTTAAAAACTACGGATTGATTAATCAGTAAGTAGGTAGGTACCGCCCGACTTATTTAGCTTTATCGTTAAAATCCACTATCGCTCCACCTCTAATCCGAACAAAAGACAAAATCAGTCGGGTGTCTTTTATACGTGAGCATTTCCAGCTCAAAAAATAAACTTTCCTAAATCCAATTGCGATCTCTGCCATTTGTGACAGGATCTGATATCTGATACATTTTTTTCTCCGATCCACTGCTTTTATCCGGCTTTCGTTATCCTGACACACATACACGCCAATAAAAGAAAAGAAAATAATGAAAGCTAGTTACAAGCAACATTGAAAACGATGAGTGAGTCTGATGAATGTTTAAGGGGCGTGGTTCCAGATGTACGGTGCATTAAAAACACAAAGCTGTGATTGACCTGCTTTCAGTAAGAAGCTGTTGTTGGACAGTTTGCGAAGTTCAGTCATCATGCGTCCTGCCGTCGCCTGGCAGTATAACAGGATTCGGTCCAGAAATTCAACAACCGAGTCCTAAACACACACACACACACACACACACACACACACACACACAAATAAATAAATAAATAATAAAACCATCATGAAACATTGAACAAATGCTGTTTTTCAGATGTTACCTGTGAGGTGTGTAAACTGTCGTAGGTGTTGATGAAGCCCTGGTACAGACTGAAGCACAGAGAATACTGCAGCTGCTGTGAGAATGAGCTCTGAAACACAGAGACAAAAAGGTATGAACACAGACCTCCTGCAAAAATGAAAGAATGAAAGAAAAAAGACTCACCTGTTGAAGTTTGATTAGAAACTCCTGATATTCCTCCCAGTAGGAAAAACTGGCCAACAGCGTAGCTCCACCCATCCCTTTTGTCTGCCCTGCCTCTGTCGCCCAGACAATCAGCTGACATGCCTCCAACAGGGCGTGGCTTTCCGCCTCACAGAGAGCAGCAGGCAGGCCTCTGAGGATGCGAGCGCAGTCTGTGTAGGCCTTGCTGCATTCCCTGCCTGTGCTGAGGTCTCGATGCAGTCGCACCGCCCGACTTGCCATGCCCAACGCCGGGCACAAACCCCCACCGAGCTTCCGCACGCACTCCTGCGCTCCGTCCAGCAGCCGTGCTGCTTCGTCCCACAGTCTGTTCTTACACAGAGGCTTACACACCATCACCACCGCCTCACACCTCACAGCCAGCACGGGTGGAGTCAGCGCCTGATCCTGCTCCACGTGTGCGCCGAGGAAACGTGTCCGGAACTCCGAGAGCAGAAATGCGGCGTCGTCCTGAGACAGGCTTCCACGTGCGCGCTCGTACTCGCTCAGCGCCTCCTCCACAAACAGAGGTACTTTAGACGAGGTGGAGGGCGTCTCCTCGAGCAGACGGAAACGCAGAGCCTGCAGCTGCCCGCAGAGTCTCTCTCTGGGCGACAGGCTGGAGGCCTGAGCGCCGCTCGATCCATTCCACAGGACGGCGAAACAGTTCCGCACCAGAACACCGAAGTCTTCAACCTGTAATCAGAAACATCAGATACACATCATATATCTCATCATCTACAGAACATAATATCATAATATCACGTGTTTGAGATTTGCAAATCATTGCATTTTTATTTACAGTTTACACAGCGTCCCAACTTTTTTGGAATTGGGGTTGTTTTGTTCGATACGAGGATCTCGATTTAACATGTTCTTTGTTTTGACATTTACCAGACTGTATAACAGAGCAAGATGTATTCGGGGGGGTACACTCTGTTGTATCAGGGTACACTCTGCTACACTCACACAGCCTTTTCTCACTGCCACTCGCCACGGCCATCGTGAAGATTATACCCAGTAGTGGAGAACGCAGGAGAAAAACAAAGCCCTGTGCTTTAGACACGCCCACTTTGTGAAAGCTTGGGCATGTTTACCCATGTAATCGTATCGTATTTGAATTTGAGGACGTGTGGGCGGCTGTACCTGTGAGGATGCGCCCTGCAGTCGGAGATACATGAACTCCGCGAGTCGACTCGCAGCAGCATGAGCTCGATGCGTGACCAGCTTCTGGAGGATGTGGAAGATGATCTTCTCCAGATAAAGCGAGGAACCTTGCGCTCCGGGTTCTGCGACGGATCCGTATCCCTCCGTGGCCAGCTCCACCAGATCCACCAGACGCTCCTCGAGCTCCGGCTCTAGAGCCCCTCCTCCGAGACGCTGGTTACAGGCCCGAATGATTCGATCACACGCCGTCCGGCCAGATGGCCCCAGCCCGCCCTTCACATGTTTCTGTAGGAACACATCCAGGATCAGAAACACACACCGTCAAACACTTAACAAGACAATAACCTGCCGCAGTGCATTGTGGGATTTCAGGAGCGTGCATCCCTGCAGGTTTAAAAATCACTCATCACACATTTTATTCTTATTTAAACACCTTATTAAGCTCTGGGGTTTTTTTCCTTCTTACCTTCAGCTCATCGTGAAGAATAACGGTGTCCTTTACGCACGAGATCCGCAGGACATAATCATCCGTTTTTAGACATTTCATTCTTCTTCTGAAAAAACACACACACACACTGCTCATAGGGTGAGTATTAGTTCACCCCGAATCTGAACACTTACATCATGTTTACGAACAAACCTGTCCTGTGATCTTAAAGGTCCATGGAATTTACCAGTCTGGACCGGAAGTCTGGTCTCTCAGGTGCATTAGGTAAAGATTTGTGCAGCTGAATAAGATTTGAACGATTGTTTTATTTTTTTTACTCATTGACCCAACAGCTATCTTCACCAGAGTTCACAAAGCTCCGCCCCCAAAACGTATCTTGGGTAGCTAGCATACTAACTAGACTTAGCATTAGCAAGGACTGTCATTACATCTTATTCGAGCACATTCGACTCACAGTTCACCTGTTACCGCTCTATAAAACTGCCGATAATGAGTTCTGAGGGTGTGAAGAGGTGTCGGGGGCGTGGCTATAAAATGACTGACAAGAGGCCAAACCAAACACAAACAAACTTTCAGGACCGGATGGCAGGTTTCTAAGCTGTTTGTTTTTTCAGCTACATAATACACTTTTTCTAAGAGACTGGCATAAACTATTATTCATCATCATTTCTACATAATTTCCCACATTATTTGCACTAGAAAGAAATGGAAAATATTGAGTATTGTACCTTTAATCCATTTTTTAAAAATCTCGTTCTACAAATCTTCCAGATACTTGTACAACAAAAGGAGTAAAAGAAATCGACTGTTGTACTTTTAATAATAATAATAATAATAATAATAATAATAATTCACTACATGACGGTCTTTAAGGTGTTATATTAAACCGTTATTTGTTGTTGGTCTCGTGATAGTCCTGTGTAAACCCTGACGTTTGGCTAGTTAGCTAGTAAACACCGGCTAGTTTAGCTCGCGCGCAGCGAGACGGCTAACTAAAGCTGGATAACTAACCGGACTCAGAGTTAACTCGTGTTTAACAAACTTCTCAAACAGCTCACTTACCGAAAAACCCAATTTCCGCTTATGCGAAAATGTCTGCGGTGACGCGAGCGTTAGCTTTCAGTGCTGCTTCGGTATTTTAAACTGCCCGCGCATTTATTCAAAATGGCGCGCGGCCTATCGGGAAATAGGAAACAAGGCATTCTGGGTATGAGTGGGACGCGTTTTACCCGCTCATGACCTAAGAAACATGGTGCTCATGTATTTCCACCCCCCTTCCGCTCTCACTTACTTTTTCTTTTCTTTTTAAGACACGCGGCCGCACAGACGCTTAAAAAAGTAATTAATAATTAAATAATGACTTTTGAAGGAATTATAATTTTTTTCATGGAAATTAATATATATATATATATTTTTATGCAGCATATAGCAGTACCAAAAACATAAATACACCAATAGAACAATAGACAATGCAGCAATGTCAAAGAACTGAAATTTAATGACATGTACCAGAATATACATTTCCATTCATGATGCTTAATATTAAAAAGCATTTCAGACTAGCATTCGGCATCGAATCTGAGGTAATTTACATTAGCATTCACTGGCTAATCGGAGTGATTTAAAATCTTGCTCTGATCTGCAAAAAAAGTGGTGTTTTATTATGGAGTTATTACAGTTATTAGCCTGTTTGACTTTTATTATAAAAATTTTGCACTTAAGCTTTAAAATGTTCAGCATTTGTACAGTCTATATATCATGATACATACCATGTGGCATAGAACTTTTTTGAGCATCTTGATAATCATGTCACCCACCACTATATACCATCCATCCATCCATCCATCTTCTATACCGCTTATCCTACAAAGTCTCATCCTTTCCTGACTCACAAAACAATTATTTAGGTGTATCAAATATTTGGACAAAATCTCAAACATATTATTTTTCCACTAATAAAAACTATTAAAGTGTTACAATTGTTTAGTTTCATTGATCTTATTGGCATCTTTCAGGAATTCACACTCTTGGGCAAGCCTGGTCAAATACTGGAATTTTAATTAACATAATCTATTACCTCTTTTAGTTCATAGCTATGATAATGATAATGAGTCTTTATTAATCACGTATACATTACAGCACAGTGAAATTCTTTTCTTCACATACCCCAGCATGTCAGGAAGTTGGGGTCAGAGTGCAGGGTCAGATATGACACAGCGCCCCCTGGAGCAGAGAGGGTTAAGGGCCTTGCTCAAGGGCCCAACAGTGGCAGCTTGGCAGTTCTGGGGCAACCTTCTGATCAGTAACCCCGAGCGTTAACCGCCACGCCACCACCGCCATCCAAAAGTATAGCAATTATTCACCAACCACCTGAGCATTCTGTCCTTGCAAAATGTTAAGAATAGATATGATTTTGATGATATCTTACATACTTAATATATCAAACATGGGTATAACAGTAAAATACAAAAACCATCTGCTCTTCCAATGAGTGAACGTGAAATGCTTTGCAATAATGAGTTTTTACTTCTCAAACTGTATAAAAGTTCATACTTTCATAATGATGAAACCCCAAATGTTTCCTGTAGTGAGGAGCAAAAATTTACTCTCTACCAGAAACCCCACCCCCCAAATAAGCACTGAGAAAAGAAGTACTTAACGTCTACACTTCTTCATGAGAACCGCAACGTGTCCTCAGCTTTGTGAAGGTGTTTGTGTCGCTGCAGATTACTCTGGTTACTAAAACTCTTCTCACAGTCTGAGCACCGGTAGGTCTTCTCTCCGGTGTGAATGCGCTGGTGTCTTCGGAGATTACTCTGATTACTAAATCTCTTCCCGCACTGTGAGCAGTGATATGGCTTCTCTCCGGTGTGAACACGCTGATGTTGCTGGAAACTGCTATGGGTAGTAAAACTCTTCCCACACTGAGGACAGTAATAGGGCTTCTGCCCTGTGTGGATGCGCTGGTGTACTCGGAGAGCAGTCTTTTGCGTATAACTCTTCCCACACTCTAAGCAGTAATAAGGTTTATCTCCCGTGTGAATGAGCAGGTGTAACTGCAGATTGCTCCTTTCGGTAAAACTCATCCCACAGTCCGAGCACTGATACGGCTTCTCTCCTGAATGAATTCGCTGGTGTTTTATGAGCTTATTGTTCTCGGTAAAACTCTTCCCACACTGCGAACAGCGATACGGCTTCTCTCCTGTGTGGATACGCAGGTGTCGCTGGAGGTGACCCTTCTGAGTGAAATTCTTCCCACACTGTGAGCAGTGGTACAGTTTTTCTCCTTTGTGAATGCGCTGGTGTTGTTGGAGATTACCCCTTTGTGTAAACCTCATCCCGCAGTATGAGCACTGATACGGCTTCTCTCCCGTATGAATCCGCTGGTGCTGTCTGAGATTAGTCTTTTTACTGAAGCACTTCCCACACTGTGAGCAGTGGTACAATTCTGTTTGTGCTTGCTGAGCAGAGGCGTGTACGGTACCAGATGAACTTCGGTGAGTACTGGAGCTCTCTGTGGGTTCTAGATTCTCACACTTAATCTCATTCGCCTTCATCCTAGTTGTAAGGTGTGTCGGAAAGAAGACGACGGCAGGTGGAGACAGGAAACCACTCAAATCTGGATCAGAAAAAGGCACAGATGTTGAATGGTTCGTTTTTTTTAAACAAATAAACTGTACTTCTCAATGTTATAAGCTGAAATTCAAATTTCCTATCTGGAAACCAGAGTGAGTGAGCTGTGCGGGGTCGGAGTGGCATTGTGATAGTGAAGTATTTTTGTAAGGACTGTGAAAACTGTCATGAATACGATACGGTTTAATTAAACGTAGTAATGGTGAGTGTGAACCACTATATGTGACCGATTGTGGAGTGATTTTAGGATGATCTGAGAGGAAAAGCTGGAGCGCTGGAACAGGAGAAGCGTGATTATGGAACACTTTGAGCAAGGAGAGGAAAATGCTGCTGCTCCACAGCAATGATGTATACCCGTTATTTTGCTTTTTCTTTGTACAATTGGATTTTTGTGTTGTTTTGAACCAATTTTAGCAGTTAAATTTGTGCACTAGACAGAATTAAAGATCTAGTGCAGTTCTCGACCAGGGGTCTGTGGGCCCCTTGTGGCCAGTAGCATAATTACAAGGTGTCCAAGGGATTGTTTCTAAAAAAAAAAAAATTGTTAAAATATGAATAAAGTTGTATTTTTGCTCAGTCATGCGCATTCACAACACGCAAGTTGGATCAGATAGAATATGTTAGGGCCTCATGGCTGAAAAAGGTTGAGAAACTTTGGGGTGTTGTACTTGCTTTGGTTATACCTGCCTGTACGAATTAACCGCTTCACAGCCTGTTGTGTGTACCATCGAACCTTCCGGTTAACCAGGCTAGCAGGAAGGTATCTGCTACAGTATGCACTCCAATATGACAAGACAGAGAAAGCAACCAGATGGGGAAATATTTTATTGGAAGGTTGCAGCATGCTAGCACACGTACACAAAGATTTCCAGTGTGGTGGTTCTCACTGCCTCTGGTGGTCAGGAGGGGTGTAACAGGACCATCCTCACAGCAGTCATAACACACAACCAGGAAGGCAGCAATTAAGACAAATACATCATTACAACATTTTAAAATCTCTGCTGGTTTCTGGTTTATACCTCTAAACCTTTCATTAAGATGATCATTAAGATCATTTATCATAAATCATTATTATAAAGAATTTATAATACAGAATTGTCAACCTTCTGAACAGTATGTTAATTTATTAACTCGATATTCGGTCGGGGCTTTAACCCTTTTGCAGGAATTACTGCATCAATGTGTGGCGTGGCATGGAGGCGATCAGCCTGTGGCACTGCTGAGGTGTTCTGGAAGCCCAGGTTGCTTTGATAGCAGTCTTCAGCTCGTCTGTATTGTTGGATCTGGTGTCTCTCGTAGATTCTCTATGGGGTTCGGGTCAGGCGAGTCGGCTGGACAATCAAGCACAGTATTACTATGGGCAGTAAACCAGTTACTAGAAGTTGTGGCACTGTGGGCAGGTGCCGAGTCCTGCTGGAAAAGGAAATCAGCATCTCCATAAAGCTCATCAGCAGATGGAAGCATGAAGTTCTCTAAAATCTCCTGTTAGACGCTACAACGACTCTCGACTTGAGAAAACACAGTGGACCAGCACCAGCAGATGACATGGCACCTCAAATCATCACTGACTATGTTTACATGGACAGCAGTAATCTAATTATTGACCTCGTTCTAAATAAGACAATATTCTGATTAAGGTGTTTACATGAGTCGCTTTTAGAATATTCCTTTCATGTTCCCGTGTTACATGTTATAGAACGTAGATGGATTAACATCACATCCACGCCACACCACGCCAGGCCATCCGATGTCGCTCCAGAATTTCATGTATCGACATACAGTTCGTCTTCGTTATGGCACCGTATACAGTTTTGGGTGTTTTTATATTTAATTTTTACGAACGCTTCAAGTGCGGTTAATTATTTGTCATGCTATACGTGCAAATAGACGACTGCTTGAAGCCGTGGGCTGCATCCCAAACCGCGTACTTACCGTCTATATATTAGTTGAGATACATGTATTTCTCCTTCTATATACTGTAGTAGACAAATTCGCAGTTTGGGACACAGCTGTGCTCTCTTGTTTGCCGTAAAACGGTTGAGCGCTGCTGTGTGTACGTGTCCTTTCACACAACTCTCAAACTCTCACACGATGTTAATAGTGTGATTAAGGTGTGTACATGTCCGTAATACATGTCCATAACGCGACTAAAACAGGAATACTCCACACGTCTTAATTCCATTTGTGTTTACTTCGAGTATGACTTTAATCGGATTAAAGTAATTAAAAAAAATTGCTGTTTACATGGTAGTTTCTTAATCAGAGTATTGTCTTAATCGGGTTCATATCAGATTATTGTTGTCCATGTAAACGTACAGACTGACTGTGGAAACTTCACACTGGACTTCAAGCAGCTTGGATTCTGTTCCTCTCCACTCTTCCTCCAGACTCTGGAACCTTGATTTCCAAATGAAATGCAAAACTTACTTTCATCTTCCCCGTGATTGTGGTTGTGTACTGAACCAGACTGAGAGATTAAAGCCTCAATAAACCTTTGCAGGTGCTTAGAGTTAATTCGCTGATTAGAGTCTTCTCAGGTCAACATTTCTCCATTATAAAATCTGTATTCTAATATTTTGAGATACTGGATGTTTGATTTCCGTGAGCTGTAAGATGTAATCATCGAGATTAAAACAAAAAAGGCTCAAAATATTTCACTTCATGTGTAATGAATCTAGAATATATAAAAGTTCCACTTTTTGAATTAAATTATGGGGAAAAAATAGAACTTTTCCACGATATTCTAATTTTTTGATATGCACATGTAGATTAGCGAACTAGAGTTTAACAAGAGCCATTTCTTGCATATTGTGTTCATATTGGCATCTCACATCTCTGGTTAATGGTTAGCCAGCACCAAGTTGGAGAAAACCGCCAACTTGCACAAATTCCACCCTTTCTGAAAACAAAATAATAGACCACAAGTGAGTTGATACTGTAGAACACCCCCCCCAAATATACCTTCTAGAGGCATTTAATTGGGAGGAAAAAACAAGACAAAAAACACAAGACTAGTACAGGATGACTCATCACATTTTTCATGGATGTGTCAAACTGTTTGAGAATATCGGTAAGTTATCTAGATCTATCTAGATTAAAGGTCTACCGATTGATCGGTTTTGCTGATTTATCAGCACAAATACCTGATCGCTGGAACTATCGGTTATCTGTGAAAATCCACAGGATAGTTCTTCCCGGCTGAGAAGGGTCCGCTGTCATTATACAGCACGAGAGCGGCCTCTAGAGGCAAAATAAAAACTATCACTGACCAATTTTTGTTGTGTTATTTGAAGTGTTTTTTTGTTTTTTTAAATTTCGGACATCTTTAATTTTATTTGTTTTTTGGATTGTTACTTTTTGCTTCAGTTTGGATGTATATCTTTTATTTACTTTAATATTTATTGATAGCTAATATATATTTATATTTATTTCATTTAAAACAGTACAGTACATTTTCATGGTACAGTCAGTGCTGTTTATTTTTGTAATAAATTCAGCAATATTGTACTTTGAGTGTTTTATTCAGTATCAGTTTTAAAAACTATCGGTTGATTAATCGGTTATCAGCCGATTATCGGTAAAATCCACTATTGCCCAACTTTTAATCTAGATGTGCCACCTTATTGGTGTTCATAACAGACATTTAGATTTTAAGGATTTTAAAAGCTCAAACATCTTGATTATAAAAAAAAACTAAAAAAAGATTTCTTGCTCCCAATTTAAGTCTGGTAATAACTGCTGGAAAGTTACTATTTCTCTAGAGCTGTCCTTAAAGTGCACCTTTATAGCTCAATGTATTCTACCTTACATAAGGTAGAACATATAAATACACAACTACACTGCAGTGTTAAGAGTTTTGATTGGTTCATGATCATGAGAATAACTTAACTTACCTAGTTAAATACTAGCAATGTTACCAAACCACAGTGTAGTGCAAAGTTTAAAAAAAATAAAAAGTAAACTCGATTAGCGTTAGTATCAATTTAATAATCAACCAAACCAAAACAATAATTATCTGCACACACTGTAAGGTTTGACTAGGGCTGCGTTCCAAATGAGTCCTGATAGGATATATAGTGCACTACAGAGTGTGTAAACACCACTATTTTATAGGCTGTGTAGTGCACTAGCACAGGAAGTAGAAATCCATTTAGGATTCAGCCACTGTTAGCCGAGTTGAACTTACCTTGATCTTTACAGCAGAACGCAGTTAACCTCCTCAAATACACCCACAACGGATCAGATGGAACTGTGGAGGTAAAACCCTGTCAGAAATATTTGAATGTAAAGATGATTAGTAGAGTCGGAGAGCTCAGATCATCAATCAGCAAAAGTGCCACACGTCTTCTTCTATTTCTGTGAATGTGTGGCGGAACGCGACCTAGACGCTCACAGCGACACCTACTGGAGCATTGTATTAGCGCTCATGAACCAGTTAGCAAAGTGAAACCTAAAATAAATTAAACAATATCACTCACTTAAAAAACAAACAAACATTTAAGCAGTGAACCAGACTGAAATAGTGTAACAGCTCTGTTTAGTCTATATTACTAGTGTAATATATATTTCATACACACGCCAGTTTCCGATAGGATTTTTTGGTGCCAGTCATGGTGCCTGAGAATGATGCAGAGTGCCCATGCTGACCCCTTGTCCACCGCCGAAAGCACCTACGATGGTCATGTGAGCATCAGAACTGGACCATGGAGCGATGGAAGATGGTGGACTGGTCTGATGAATCACGTTGTTTTTTTGTTTTTTCACATCATGTGGAGGCCGGGTGCATTTGCATGGCTTACCTGGGGAAGAGATTTCACCAGGATGCACTATGTGAAGAAGGCGAGCTGGTGGAGGAAGAGTGATGCTCTGGGCAATGTTCTGCTGGGAAACCTTGGGTCCTGGTATTCATGTGGATGTTACTTTGACACGTACCACCTACCTAAACATTGTTCTAGACCGAGTACACCCCTTCATGGTAACTGTTCAGGAACGGTTTGAGAAACATGACAAAGAGTTCAAGGTGTTGCCTCTAAATTCCTCAGATCTCAATCCGATCGAGCGTCTGTGGGATGTTCTGGACGGACAAGTCCGATCCACGGAGGCCCGATCTCATAACTTACAGGACTTAAAGGATCTACTGCTAACATCTTGGTGCCAGATCCTACAGCACACCTTCAGAGGTCTTGTAGAGTAATAACAATTGTAAACATTTCATTGATCTTACTTGCATGGTCAGGATATTTATTCACAGATCTGACAAAGTTTTTTTTTTTTGTTTTAATTTATTCATTTAAAAAAATATATATACAATTTAATTCACGACTGTTCAAAGTATAATAATTATCTACCAACTGTTTGAGCATGCTTGGTCCAAATTATGAATGTATTAATAATAACAACATTAAAACATCTGCCCCTCGCATATGAACCTGAAATGTTTTAAATGAGTAAATTTTTACTTTCCACACGGTATAAAGGTTAATGGTTTCAAATTGATGAAATCTACAGAAGCCCTTAGAGGCCATGCAATATTATTATTTTCTCATGATCTGTGAGCTGTTTTCTCACAACATAATTTGAACGGGACTGGTGTAGCACGCACGGTGGTGTCTTTGCCATCGGCATCATAAATTTAATAATTACCCGCTGTAGAAATGGACATTCTCTCATTGTAGACCTGACAGCCTCCTTCTCAAGTGTCGGACACTAATGTGAAAGCTGTCAATCACTGACAGACATGGAGCTATTTCTGCTTGAGTGAGTCCCTGTCAAAGTAAAAACAAATTTGTTCATCCATGATGCTGCGGGATTGCGCTAAGCTTTTGCTACTTCCAGAACAATAAAAACAACGTTATGACGAGTACACAGAATAATTATGTTGTGATCAAAAATAATAAGGCATGGCTTCTGTAGAAATCCCCACTGCCCCTCGAGTACAGAGAAAGGAAAATACAAAACATTTGATAAAGTGGTTAGAAGTTCCCATTGCTTAGTGGTTAGCACGTTCGCCTCACACCTCCAGGGTCGGCGGTTCGATTCCCACCGTGGCCCTGTGTGTGTGGAGTTTGCATGTTCTCCCCGTGCTTCCTCCCCCAGTCCAAAGACATGCATGGTAGGTTGATTGGCATGTCCAAAGTGTCTGTAGTGTATGAATGGGTGTGTGAGTGTGTATGTGATTGTGCCCTGTGATGGACTGGCACCCTGTCCAGGGTGTACCCCGCCTTGTGCACGATGCTCACTGGGATAGGCTCCAGGTTTCCCCATGACCCTGAAAAGGATAAAGCGGTATAGAAGATGGATGGATGGATGTTCCCATTGGAGCCAAAACAATATTTAGAATAAAACTAGTTCATTTCCATATTTTCTGGTGAAAACTGCTTCATGTCTTCATTCTCCGCTGTGTAAATGTGCTTGTGCCGCTGAAAATTTCTGTGTGTGTTAAAACTCTTCCCACACTCAGAGCAGAAATACGGCTTCTCTCCGGTGTGAACGCGTTGGTGTTCTTGGAGATTAAACTTCAGCACAAAACCCCTTCCACAGTCTGAGCACTGATACGGCTTCTCTCCTCTGTGAATGCGTCGGTGCTGTTGAAGATTACTGCGATGTCTAAACCTCTTCCCACACTCCAGACAGTGATACGGCTTCTCTCCGGTGTGGATGTGCAGATGAACCTGGAGATTACCCCTTTGTGTGAAGCTCTTCCCGCACTGTGAGCACTGATACGGCTTCTCTCCAGTGTGAATCCGCTGGTGGTGTTGTAGATTACTCTGGTTACTAAAACTCCTCCCACACTCCAAGCACTGATACGGCTTCTCTCCGGTGTGAATGCGCTGGTGGACTTGGAGACCCGTCCGTTGACTAAAACTCTTCCCGCACTCTGAGCAGTGGTACGGTTTCTCTCCAGTGTGAATGCGCTGGTGTTTCTGAAGATTACCCCTTTGTGTAAAACTCTTCCCACAGTCTGAGCACGGATACGGCTTCTCTCCTGAGTGAATGTGCTGGTGTCGCTGGAGATTATTCTGTTTAGTAAAAGTCCTCCCACACTGTGAGCAGTGATACAGCTTCTCTCCAGTGTGAATAAGCTGGTGTTTTATTAACTTGCTCTTTAGACTGAAACTTTTGCCACATTGTGAGCAGTGGTGAATTTTTCTCTCCACACCAACACCACTAACTGACGAGTGCAAAGAACCAGATGACATTTGGTGACTACTGGACCTACTAGTGGATACCAGATCGTCATAGATATCCTTGCCTGACTTTATCCTAGTTGGACCTCTTGATGTTCTTGCAGCAGTAAATTTTACGATGGATGGGAAAGAAGACAGCATGGGAAGACGTGCAACAGGACACCACTCATCAGAAATCTAGATTACAAAGGAAAAATGGTCAAGGGGTCAATATTTCTAACAAGTACATTATTTCCCTTGATTTGAACTCAGAGCTACACATGAGCTTGATGAAACGCAGAGGCTCTGGTAAATATTCTCCAACTGACTTTTACCTCAGGTGATAAGACTGATGTGGATAGCATTAGGACAGCAAGTGCTAAGAACAGTTTTGCACTCAATTCTCCATCATTGAACAGTTGATAATGTAGTACACAGATATAGAAGGGGTGTATTTATTTAATTTTTTCTTTTTAAAATATCTGCATTTATGATTCACGTTCTGCTCTCAACCGAATTTTGCATGATGCTAACACCACTAGGGTGAGGTTAACCTTTTAATACACACCTGTAAGTAATGTCCATGAAGACAACATAATCCTTGTGGAGTTGCATGTCATGCTAGGGGTTGGGCATCCATCTGCTGCAACGGTGATGACATACACCACCCAGTGGGTCAGCCTCAGCCCCGTCCTTCCTCAGTGCTGGACAAGAAGTTGGTCTGAGGATCAGATGGCCACCATACAGTGTAAATAGTATCACAGGGTAAGTACTGGGCACAGACAGGAATACTCAGAAACACTTTGTTTCATGGAATGCTGCAAGGTTATTCAAATGATTTGCAAAATTGGACGATATGAACTTTGACAGAAATTCCAGATTCAACCACAAGTCCCTTGAGAAACGATAGTACTTTGGGAATTGTGCAATGCACTGGATCCAGCCAATGAGGTGCACACCATCATTCTGAGGGGGCAAAACCGCCTGTACAGGCTGAGGTGCAAATACACTTTGGAATATGATCACCACAATTGATGACGTGTATTGAGCATTTTTCGTAGGGAGTTGCCACATAATCTGAGGAGTCAGTAAGCTCCCATTTGAGTGATTGTTCCAACGCATTAAACGGCTTACGAGTTAGTTATCACCGGAGCGTCAAGTGTATCTGCATTCAGCACACATCCGAACACGAGCTCCGAAATCTAATGCACTTTTTAATCGATCAAATATATAAACACGATTTAACAGCTGATACGCCCCACAATGTAGGTTTGTTAGAAAAGCTCGGGTGCAGAGATGATGTGCTAGCAGGGATAAGACCCCTTTATTCACACACATAAAAAAATAAGTTAATAATAAATAAATAAATATTGTTTATTATAAATAAATAATAAACAAACTGAAATGTGAGTTATTGTGGAAATTTAGCATGATGACAGTTATAGTATTAATTACTTATTGACTCATATTTATTGGTGCATTTTCCCTATTCATTTTATTTTATTTTCATACCATATGCATATTTAACTTAATCAATTTCGACTAAAACACTTGATATTCAATACGCTTGTAGATTTACTGGAAAATAATATTTCTCAATGCAATCCTCTTGACATAAGCACAAACTTCAGAAAAGATTAATATCGCAATCTATAAGTAAAAATAAACCTCTTAACCAAACTAACTTCACTGTAGTGCTGAGAGTTCTGCTTGTTTTGGACACATTCCATTTTCTGACCAGATTCTGCTACTTAAGTATCTCGGTAAAGCTATATTATATTACAATAATGTTAGTGAGCTAAACTTACATAACTACATTTAAATGTAAAGAAATGAAACCTGATTATAGTTATATCATCAATGTAATAATGAATGAATAATTATCTGCACACACAGTAAGGTTTCACTGGGGCTGCGTTCCAAATGAGTCCTAATAGGATATATAGTGCACTACAGAGTGTGTAAACTCCACTATAACTATAACTTAACTTACCTAGTTAAATACTAGCAATGTTACCAAACCACAGTGTAGTGCAAAGTTAAAAAAAAATAAAAAGTAAACTCGATTAGCGTTAGCATCAATTTAATAATCAACCAAACCAAAACAATAATTATCTGCACACACTGTAAGGTTTGACTAGGGCTGCGTTCCAAATGAGTCCTGATAGGATATATAGTGCACTACAGAGTGTGTAAACACCACTATTTTATAGGCTGTGTAGTGCACTAGCACAGGAAGTAGAAATCCATTTAGGATTCAGCCACTGTTAGCCGAGTTGAACTTACCTTGATCTTTACAGCAGAACACAGTTAACCTCCTCAAATACACCCACAACGGATCAGATGGAACTGTGGAGGTAAAACCCTGTCAGAAATATTTGAATGTAAAGATGATTAGTAGAGTCGGAGAGGTCAGCTCATCAATCAGCAAAACTGCCGCACGTCTTCTTCTATTTCTGTGTATGTGTGGCGGAACGCGACCTAGACGCTCACAGCGACACCTACTGGAGCATTGTATTAGCGCTCATGAACCGGTTAGCAAATGGAAAGCGATTTGTTCTAATAGCAAAACTTGAGTCTTACTGTCCCAAAATGTCTCCACTGCACACCAATGACTAACTATTCGCTTAAATTAAAGGACAAACACGTACCAAAATAGATCATGGTTTTTTAAAAAATGTCAAATTTTACCAAATAACAAATAAACAACGTTATAACCATTGTTTCTACCCATCAGCTGTATTTTATTGTTGCCTGGTGGGACACTATTTTATTTTTATTTTTTTAAAGAAAAGAAAGTATTTTGGTTTGTGTCCCAAGTACTTGGCCAAGTTACGTCAGGAGTTCACACAGGTTGTATACAAGTCCCTAGAGGACACATCTGTTCAGTTATTAAGTGTTTGACATCAAAGAGACGGAGAATTTGTTCTTTATATGAAAACGGCATCAGTCCTTGGGAATGTTATGATCTATGGCAGGGGTTCCCAAACTTTTCCAGGGCAAAGTCCCCCAAATGGCATTAACATTTGACCGAGGCCCCCCTTTTGCAAGATAAACGAAAAACACATTAAAAATACATACTTCTGAATATACCCCCCTTTTTTATTAATAATTACATCTTACATCTTTACATTACGTTACATTAGGAATTGATTGTGTGTGTGTGTGTGTGTGTGTGTGTGTGTGTGTGTGTGTGGTTGTCTGAGAGTGAGAAAAAGGAAATATACTAGTGGGAGGGATGGGCACACCAAATTGTTGAGGCCCCCCGGGCGCCCCCTGGCGGCCCTCAAGGGGGCCGCGGCCCCCACTTTGAAAACCACTGATCTATGGCAGTGGTTTTCAAAGTTGGGGCCGCGGTCCCCTTGGGGGTCGCCAGGGGGCGCCCGGGGGCCTCAAAAATTCGGTGTGAAAAATAAATAAATACATGATTAATATATATATATATATATATATATATATATATATATATATATATATATATATATATATATATGCATTACTATAACATGTTATTTGTAACAATACATATTAAAATCACATTTGCTATACCTAACTCCCCTTTGCAACAAATTACACTTGTGAGTCTGGCTTTTCCACTTTAAAAATACTTAAAACAAAATACAGAGCACGTCTACATGTGGACAATGACATGCGTATGGCACTGACAGACATAAAGCCCAGGCTTGACAAACTGTGTTGGAGCCACCAAGCCCATCCCTCCCACTAATATGTTTTCCCACAATCAATTCCTAATGTGATGTAATGTAAAGATGTAAGATGTAATTATCAATAATAAAAAAAAGAGGGATATATTCAGAAGTGTGTATTTTTAATGTGTTTTAAAGACATCTTGCAAAAGGGGGGCCTCGGTCAAATGTTAATACCATTTGGGGGGCCTTGCCCTGGAAAAGTTTGGGAACCCCTGTCCTAGTTAACTCTGGTACCGTAGTAAATAAGAATCTAGTGATCCGATAAAGTTGATAACACTGGGAGATTAATGATAAAACTCTGTGCAGTAGCTGACATGACTGTACGTTGGATGTGGTAGTGTGGCACATGGTAGTGTGGCATTTAGTATAAAGAACTTAAAATGCTTTAAATTCATGTCCAGGTTTTTGTGCGATGTCTAGAATATCATTATGAATGACTGCGACGCCTCCTCCTCCTCTGCCAGTTAGATGAGGCTGATGTACAGTGGTGTACAGTACATACCCTTTAGAATCGTCTAAATATCTGCAGAAATATGACCTAAAACATCATCAGATTTTCACACAAGTCCTAAAAAGAACTTGGCTCACACCACATACCGAAAGCAAGGGTGCACATACTTTTACCCCTCACAGATATGTAATATCAGATCATTTTCCTCAATAAATAAATGACCAAATATAATATTTTTGTCTCATTTGTTTAATCGGGTTCTCATTATCTACTTTTAGGACTTGTGCAAAATCTGATGATGTTTATGCTAATATTTATACAGAAATATAGAAATTTCTAAACTTCAAGCACCGCTGTATATAACCGTATCCAGGAGCATTAGTGTCCTTTAATACTACACACTCATTTGGTTTAATCCATGTTTCTGCTAAACACAGTACATTAAACTCCTGATCAGTAATAGTTTCATTAACAATAAGTGCGCTAGATGTAAGAGATCTAATATTTAACAGTGCTACACTCCTTCAGATCAAAGGTGCTGGCTGTGCATTTAGTATGATCTAATTTTATGTTAATGAAGTTACTAAAACTGAGTGTTTTACATTTACCAGGTCATTACCCATGGCCTTGCACTGGCAGAGGCCGGTTGCAGAGTGCAACCTAATGTGAATCGGTCCAGTGTCTTCAATTACCCAAACATTCTGCAGGGAAAACAGGTATAGCCAGGTCCATAAGTTTTTGGGCAGTGACAATATTTTGTAATTTTGCCTCTGTAAGCCACCACAATAGATTTGAAAAGAAAGTGTAGACTTTCAGCATTAATTCAGTAGATTTAATAAAAATATTGTATTAACTGTTCAAGAATTACAGCTATTTTTACAGAGTCCCTTCATTTTCACAGGCTCAAAAGTAATTGGACAATTGACTGATGAGCAGTTTCATGGCCAGGTGTAACCGGTTTCCTCATTACTTCATGACAAATTAAAGAGATAAAGAGATAAATGGTCTGGACTTGATTCAAAGTGTTGAATTTGCATTTGGGCGGCTGTGGTTCAGGTGGTAGAGCAGGTTGTCCACTGATTGTAGGGTTAGCGGTTCGGTTCCCGGCCCACGTGACTTCACATGCTGAAGTGTCCTTGGGCAAGACACTGAACCCCAAGTTGCTCCCGATGGCAAGCTGGCACCTTGCATGGTAGCTCTGCTACCATTGGTGTGTGAGTGTGAATGAGAACCAGTGTTTTAACCGCTAAGGTTAACAAAGTGCCATTTTTTAAGTGCAGACTATTTACCATTTGGTCCAAAGAGGTGTTGATGCAAGTGAAGGGGTCCATCATTAGGTTGAAAAAAATACCCCAGGCCTATGAGAGAAACAGCAGAAACTTTAGGAGTGGCCAAATCAACAATTTAGTACTTAATTCTTAAAAAAAGGAATGCACTGGTGAGCTCGGCAACACCAAAAGACCTGGAAGACCACGGAAGACAACTATAGTGGATGATCACAATTCTTTCCTTTGGTGAAGAAAAACCCCTTCATGACATCTAGCCAAGTCAAGAACACTCTGGAGAACTCTGGTGTATCGTTGTCAAAGTCCACATTCAAGGCACACCTTCATGAATTTAAATATAGAGGCTTTACCTCAAGATGCAAACCACGAGCACTAGTAACACTCAAGGACATTAGACCAGTTCTGGAAGAAGATTCTTTGGACAAATGAAACAGAATGATGGGAAAAGAAGAGTATGGAGAAGGAAAGAAAGGGCTTATGATCCCTCACAATCATTGGCAAACTGCTGTGGTGTACAATTAATAAAACATTTGGGACATGTTATTACAGCATGCCTCAATCACACCCATAAGTGCTTGGCCCCACTTTGCTGCTATGGACAAGCGATCCATCACGTAGAAGCCGGAAATGTAAAAATGGTCCATTGTATTAGAAAAAAGCCCAAGTGTAGTCTCAGACCGGCGTACTCATTACGGCTCTAATTCTAATATCCGGATTTGTGTAAAACTGCTCTGTGACAACGTGCATTGTTAAAAGTGTTCAGAAATCAAATTCAATATTACCATCAGTGCCTGTAGTATTTATTTATTTTAAAAATCAAGGAGACAAAATTCAGGAAGGAAAAACAGACAACACCTGAGATGAAGTGTTTTCATAAAGATCATGACCCAGGCTTGAACCAGCATCGTGAGCCAGTTGTCAAAGGAAGATTAAAAGATAAGACTGTTATTGTGAGGTATTATTCATTTTATTCTATCGTTTTTGTTTTAATCTATAAAATAACACAAACTGTTCTTACAGTTAACGTCCGACACGAAACAGCTCAAGAACGAGTTAAGAGTTGTCATGGCAATCATAAATAAGAGAAAGAGGAGAAGACAAAATCTCAGAGTGATGTTTTCTCTTTATTCATGACCAGGGAAGCAAATCCAAACATCTTCCAACGCAGTGCTGTCCAATCTGATCTGCAAAGAGCTCGGCATGGGTGCAGGTGCTCATTCCAATCAAGCAGGAGTCTAACCTGATTCCACCTGTTTAATCAGTCCATCTTGGCTTTCAATAGACTCAGGTGTGGCTTCTGCTTGGTCTGGTCTGAATGAAATCCCGCAGCCACGCCGGCGCTTTCCGGATAAGCTTGGACACCCCTGTCCCAACATTCTGAATCCAGCACTTGGTTCTTCCAGTATCACACAATTTACATATTTAATAACTTTGGTTGGTTACATGATGAAACAAAGAACTCATATCACTGGCAGTGTCTAAGAGATCGCCACGGTCTCACGTGCCATGACAGCTTGATTCTCACACTCACAAGGTCTTCCTACACATCCTCACCTCTATTATCCTTACAGGCACCAGGGTCACTGTTGTCCCAGAGTCTCTCTTCCCTCACCCTATGACCTAATGTTTTCTCCTTCAGACAGCTCAGACCTCGGCAGTGACCGAATACGCATTAGTGTCTCACTTCTATATCAGTTGGTTCACAGCTGCGTGAAACAGAAACCCCGATACACACCTAAAATATTTCTTTAATAATTAGTAATTTCACATGAAATGAATATTCATCCATATCAACAGTGAAGAAGCCAGAAATGTGTACATCATATCATATTTTCATGTCTATATTTTAAGAAAAAAACAAGTATATATTAAGAAAACGACGTGGAAACGTTTTGATTTGTTTTATTTTCTAAACTTCTAATCGGCTTTTTCTAATATATTGTGAAAGTTAGAACAAAGACAGTCGGTCTGACTAAAGACGGCTAAAAACCTGACAGCCACAAGACAGAGAAAGAGAGCGAGAGAGAGGGCGAGAGAGAGAGCAAGAGAGAGAGCGAGAGAGAGAGCGAGAGAGAGAGAATTACCTACACAGTGAATGTCATGATTTTTCGTAGCGAAATGAGCTCTATTCATTCGGATTGTAAAGTCATATCATCATCAAAATAGAGAAGGTTTAAAAACGTTTAAATGATCAAGATACGTGCATACATACAAGATACGTGAAATGTTTAGGCTCAAGAAAAACGTAGTTTTTTTTTTGGTCAAAATCTGACCATATGAATGGATTTCGCATGCATCCAAATACATTATCGATATCTGGATATCATCTTATATTATCAATATATCTAAACTGGGCAGCCGCGAGTATTAAAATACTAATCACGTCAGCGAGTGACAAACGTTTCACTATAGTACATCGTTACTTCTCAAAGTGTATAAAACTTCGTCGCTTCTTAGTGTTGATAAAACCGCCGCCCCTCTAGTAAATCAAGGGAATAAACAAAACTCTTTACCAGACTGTATTTATGTGCAAGTCATACAAAAGTCTCAATTGGCTGGTCCCAAGTATTCAGAACGGACCTAGTTAATGTCCACACTTTCCGATGAGAACCGCAGCATGTCCTCGATCTCAGCTGTGTGGACGAGTTTGTGTCGCTGCAGGTTAGTGTACCGGGTGAAACCCTTCCCACACACTGCGCAGTGATGCGGCTTCTCACCAGTATGGATGTGTTGGTGTCGTTGGAAGCTGCTATGTCTAGTAAAGCTCTTCCCGCACGCCGAGCAGTAATACGGCTTCTCCCCGGTGTGGACGTGTTGGTGCTCTTGGAGATCAGCTGCTTGTGTAAAACTCCTCCCACACTCCAGGCAGTGGAAGGGTTTCTCTCCGGTGTGAAACAGCTGGTGTTTCTGGAGATTACCCTTTTGTGTAAAACTCATCCCGCAGGCTGAGCACTGGTACGGCTTCTCTCCCGTGTGGATGCGCTGGTGCTGCTGGAGATTACTCTGGTCACTAAAGCTCTTCCCACACTCCAAGCAGTGATACGGCTTCTCTCCGGTGTGAATGCGCTGGTGCTGTTGGAGATGACTTCTCTGTGTGAAGCTCATCCCACAGTCCGAGCAGTGGTACGGCTTCTCCCCCGAGTGGATACGCTCGTGCTGTTTGAGATTGCTCTTCTGATTGAAGCTCTTCCCGCACTGCAAGCACTGGTACGGCTTCTCTCCTGAGTGGATACGCTGGTGCTGATTCAGATTGCTCTTCTGGCTGAAACTTTTCCCACACTGCGAGCACTGGTGAATCTCTTTCTGCATAAATCTGAGAGAGGTGTTCGCCAGGAACGAACCAAACGACCATTGCTGACTACTGGAGCTCTCTGTAGGTTCTAGATCCTCACGTTTAATATCGTCCGCCTTCATCTTAGTCGGATTTTTCGACAGTCTTGTGGAGGTAAATTTATAATTGATAGGAAAGCGGACAGCAGGAGAAGACAGGACGCCACTCATCTAGAACAGAAAAGAGGCAGAAATTCTCAATGGGTCGATATTTTTTAACCAACAACAACAAAACAAACAAACCCTGCATTAACTACATTTATAGGCTGAAATTCAGAGCTAAAGAACAACTTTCCTATCTGGAAACCAGGGTATGTGAGTGGTGCAGATTGGGAGGTGAGGGGTGAGATGTTCTCCAGACTGAGAAGGGTTTGTTTGTTTTTATAGAAATTCTGAGCATTGGTTTTGGCTCTTGTTATTTGATCACTATGATACTGCTGCAGTCTAACACGGGTTTAATGGCCCATGAGGGAACTGCATGGTACAACTGTGTACAAACAGAGATTACTAAATATTTCACAAACACAGCCCCTGACTTTCAAGGTGCTGAGAAACAACAGAATGGGGGCAAAATGTGATCTGTTACTTTAACTGTGGCGTGGTTGTTGGTGCCAGATGGGCTGCTCTGAGTATTTCAGAAACTGCTGATCTCCTGGGATTTTCACACACAACAGTCTACACAGAACGGTGCGAAAAACAAACCACAATGAGTGAGCGACAGTTCTGTGGGTGGAAACGCCTTGTTGATGAGAAACGTCAGAGGAAAATGGCCAGATTGGAATCTGAGGCCATCATGGGCACCTGGTCACCTGGTCTTTTTCTAATCTTCAGCTGTCCAGTTTTTGTGAGTCTGTGTCCATGATGGCCTCAGATTCCTGTTCTTGGCTGACAGGAGAGGAACCCGACATGGTCTTCTGTTGTTGTAGCTCATCCACCTCAAGGTTTGATGTTTTGTAAACAGCTTATTTGCATTACTACAGAATTCCAGACAGGTCGTTCTCCTCAGATCTTTCACATAAACAAGGCGTTTCAGCCTGCAGACCCTCCACTCACAGGATGTTGTTTTTCTCACCATTCTGTGTAAACTCTAGAGACTCTTGTGTGTGAAAATCCCAGGAGATCAGCAGTTTCTGAAATACTCAAAGCAGCCCATCTGGTACAAATAACCAGTCACAGAGATCAGACTTTTCCCCCGTTCTAATGTTTGATGTGAACGTTAAATGAAACTCTTGACCTGTATCTGCAGGAGTTTATACAGTGTGCTGCTGCCACATGATTGGCTGATTAGATATCTGCATAAATGAGCAGGTGGACACTATTAAAATGGCATTACATAAGCTGTTGCAGTTACAATTCTTACCTGATTGCACAGTTTTACATGAAATTTACTTGTTTAAATACATGTATTGTCTGGTTACACCATCTGACTGAGTGGTTAGTGCCACCTGACCTTTCTGTGCCAATAAAAATATTTACCACAATAACTGTAACGGCGAATTACAGAAAACGCTAATTAGGTGTGAATTAAGTGAGGTCAAAAAAATGTTGTGATGTGAAAATGGTGTGAGAAGAAAAAGAAGATCTACACTATACCCCAGTGTTCATGGGTGCCGAGTATGTTACACAGGGAAACAAGTTTTAAAACATTATTACGTGCCTTGAGGCCTACCCAGGTGGGATTATACTTATGTGAGGTCCTGGAGTCATTTCCTGATTTACAGGCGCTCATCTGCGATTTTATTCCCATCTGGATCATCCATGTTGTTGTTTCTCTCTGTCCTCCTCTGACAAAAACTCAGTGATCATTTTAGTCCTGTCCAGATATGTCAGTGATATTCATGAGGACATTTTTTGCAGACATCGCCTTGATAAACTAATCCAACCCAAATAGGGCTTTGGCTGATGTGCCAGAGCTAAAGTGGTACACGACATTAAAAGAAGATGCTGTAGCAAACAGAACCAATTTAAAATAAGCCAGCTTTCGTCCTCCAAAACAAACAAACAAACAAAAAATCATACTGGTCTTTAAACTCCCTTTCCTTTGTAAGACCGCACCGCAAGTACACAAACACAAGTTTCTTTTTGCGGCCAAAATGCTTGATTTTTCTGTGGCTTTTTTTCCTCAAAATTTGTCATGTGATTCGAGGAGTTTTCGTTGGAAAAGTACTTGAATTGGTGAAATTGCATTTCTGTATTTCACAGTGATGTTTGTTGGTAAATGAGACCTTTTAACGGTCTCGTGCCACAGTATCTGAGAGAACTTTTGGTCTTTTATGATCCGCCACGAATACTTCTATCAAAAGGTGCAGGATATTTGTTGGTATCTGGAATAGTGAAGGCTACAGCAGGGGGAAGAGCTTTCTCTTACAAACCCCCACAGTTATGGAACAGTCTTCCAATTAGTGTTCGGGACTCAGACACAGTCTCAGTGTTTAAGTCCAGGCTGAAAATGTATTTGTTTACCATGAATAGAATTTCTTTTACGCAAAATACACAGTCTTACCCATTACGGGATAGTAAGCATACCTAACAATCTCTCCCTCTCTCCTTCTTTCGAGCTACACATGATATTATGGAGATAACAGTGATCCTGACCCTTTCTGCTGTCCGGACCTGACTGATCCATCCTGATGCCATACGTCTGGATGGAGCTCTCATCAGAGGCTACATTCTGCCACTGAGGACGACCCCAAGCAGTGCAGCCTGGAGATTGCTGAGGACGGTGCCGCTTGAAGTACCATGGAAATGGTTCTGGACCTCAATTCCACATGGACATTCTTGCTGTGGTTGCTGGGACTACGGTTGCTGCGATGGCCCCGGGACTGCAATTACCACATGCAGTTTTACACTCAGGTCTCCTTTAGTGAACAGTGGACTAGTTCAACAAACAAACTTCATATAAAAACCATAATGAACTTTCCTTTACTTTCACTCTATCCATTGTTACCCAGATGAGGACGGGTTCCCTTCTGAGTCTGGTTCCTCTCAAGGTTTCTTCCTCATATCATCTTAGGGAGTTTTTCCTCACCATCGGCTCGCTCAATAGGGATAAATTCACACACTTAAAATCTCTATCCTGTTTTTATACGTTTCTGTAAAGCTGCTTTGAGACAATGTAGATTGTTAAAAGCGCTATACAAATCAAATTGAATTGAACCTTTTAGCTGTACTCATGTACGACGCACGTGAATCGAAGAGGGCTTCAGCGGACCGCGCGTCGTGATGACGTCACATGACACATCTCAGCCCAAATCTGCAGAAAATATGCGGTCATTTTGAAAAATTGCAAGCTCCTCCTAATATTGCAGAGTTTGCATGATTTTGCGTTAATTTCTGTGATCGCAAAATCCTGGAAAGACTGATAAGAGTGACATGCGCTAAATCTTCTGTCAGCTGCCTACGGCTCTGCGCAGACAGACCGGCCCGTCCTCCATTTACACAGCGCCATTTCTTTCGTCATAACCGAACAACTAGTTTCATTTTTCCTTCATTTATGGGTTGTTTTGGATCACTTTCTTTATTTTTCCTATTCTTTCATTAACGCTTATAATATAAAATGAACGGGGTTCACAAAATGTTTTCGATGGTACTCTTAGTCCCTGCCCTAGTGAACTAGCATGACAGTACTCTTAGTCCCTGCCCTAGTGAACAAGCATGACAGTACTCTTAATCCCTGCCCTAGTGAACTAGCATGACGGTACTCTTAGTCCCTGCCCTAGTGAACTAGCATGATGGTGATAAATTTAGGAAACACTCAGGAGAACGAGTAGGATATGGACGTTCTCCTGAAGTTACAGGAACTTCACGAATACCAAATTTATTGTTAAATTTATCTTGTAAACGCACTTGAGAACGATTCACGATTAAACCTGTTCGTATCCAGCTTGATAACCCTGCTGTAAAAAAACAATAGCATTTGTAACGGTTATGATGGTTATAACTGGAATTGTATTGGATTTAATGGAAACTGTAAATGGTCCCTGTGGGTCTCTATTGGTAATTTGGATGTTAACATGTTATGTCTAATGGCTCCCATTAAGGATTCAGTAATGGTAATGGTTTTAATGGTTAGTGATGGTATTTGTAATGGAAATTAGAATTTCTGTGATGGATTTGTTTTGTTTTTGTCTAGAAGGGAAATGAGGCCCATTGTTGTCGAGCTAAACTTAACTGCTTTATCATTACCAAACCATAGTGAACTGAAATGTTTAAAAGAATGAAAATTACGGTTAGAATCAATTTAGTAACAAACCAATTAATAATTAACTGCACGTACTGTAACGTCTCATTAGCGCTGAACTGTAAACGACTCGCTAGCCTGTAGCGCACTAGCATATGAAGTAGTTAACCGAGTTGAACTTACCTTGATCTTTACAGCAGAACGCAGTTAACCTCCTCAAATACACCCACAACGGATCAGATGGAACTGTGGAGGTAAAACCCGTTCAGAAATATTTTAATAACAAGCAGCAAAATGCCGGAAGTCTTCTTCTATTTCTGTGAATGTGTGGCGGAACGCGACCTAGACGCTCACAGCGTCACCTACTGGAGTATTGAATTAGCGCTCCTAATCACCATAACAACAGAAGATTGTTTTGCTAATATAGTCCCAGCTAGCAAGCAGGTTCCGGTCCACCGGATCATATTAGTCGGCACTAATTTATATTATTAATAAGGGTTTATTTTTGAAATATCAGCTAATTAGGATGAAGAGTGTACATAAATTAAAATACATCCCACAGTAATACAGACTTTCTGTGTATTATTAATACACAGACTATAGACTATTATTAATAACAGGAGCTGTTGGTAGGGAATTAGCAGAAGAGAAACTTCAGATGGAAGTTTCAGCATATCTAAAAGCGTGTCAGTACTGTGGAAACATCAGTGTGATTAACATCAGAAGCATGATATTCACATGAAACTCAGTTATCTGCCAGACAAGAATAAGAATAAGTTGGTGTCCTGTAACTGTGTCTTACTCCCAAATCCAACAGAGGTCTTAGTCCTTGGACCCAGTAGTCCCATGATCCTTATGGTTTGGCATCCTGTCAGTGGCTAGGTTTATTAAAGAAGTACAAGTTGGTTAACTATTTTCAGTTTCTTAGTTAGCAAGCCAAGTTTATTGATCTGATAGATAGTTGCTTAGCTAAGATGAAATGGGTGCTGCAAAGACGGAGCTCCTTGGACCAATTATCCTTTTCTAATTGCTTGTAATCAAAAACATCTTCTGTCGGCTTGGAAAGCTGTGCGATTCGATAGTATGCGGTGAAAGCGAACGTTTATGAACATTTGGCTGATTCAGACGCCCAACAGCACAATTTTAGAAAACAAACAGTGCTTGCTGTTAAAAATCCCCATAATCCACAACTGTGTTTTTGAATCAGTCTGGCCTATTTAGACCGCCACGATTCAGTCCCTCAAGGATTTTGCAATTTGAGAAATGAATGCAAAATCAAGGAAGATTTTTCAAAATTAACACAGATTTTCTGCAGATTTGGGCCAAGACGCATCATGTGACATCATCACAACATGCATTCAGGCAAAACCCTCTTCATTCATGTGCGTTGAACATGAGTACAGCTAAAAGGTCTCGTTCACCGACAAACATCACCGTGAAAGAGCGTGCACAACAATTTTGTGCGATTGCAATTTCACCAATTCAAGTAGTTTTCTGCAAAAAAAAAAAAGAAAAAAAAAACAAACACACAAAAAACGCCTCAAATTGCATCAGAAATTTTGAAAAAAGCAGACATCCCAAATCTCCCGGAAGTTCCGTGAGTCTTCCGCATTTTAATAGTGTCTCCCTGACGCTCGCAAATTATATACAATATCCTGAAAACGTTTTTTTTTTTTTTGACAGCGAGCACAAACGAGAGATAGAGAGAGTTCTATGGTCATTTCTAATGGTAGACAGGCTCTGGAGAAACCGAGAGAGAGAGTGACAGATATGAAGAAAGAGTGACACAACGCGTGTCTTACTTTGCGCTAATGAACCAATCAGTTTTCTCGGTAGGCGGGCTTTACAGTCGATCTCTCTATCCAGTTCATCCATCAGTTCGGTGCAGTTTAGTGACTTCAGCACCATGGCAGACACTACAAAGAAGCATAAAACACACTTCACCCCAGACCCCGCTAAAGTCTACACCAGCATAATGGGGGTAAAAAACAACGACAGTGTTGCTCGCTCTGTTTGCAGAAGTGATTTGTCAATTGCCCATGGTGGGTTAAATGACTGTAAAAGACAGGCTGAGGTGAGTTTAATAGGGGTCATTCGTCCATTAGCATAGCTAACATTATTTTAACTAGCTGCTATAAGGAGCTATTGTATTGATGTCGAGGTGATGAGGCCAAACTCCCTGTAAACATGTGTAAAGTAATTCTTGAATAAGAAAATGACTCCATGAGTTGAAGAATACAGTAATATAATACGAAACAGTGCAAGTACATATTTTAATGCAACATTTTCTGCATATACCAGAAAAGCTTTAGCATTATTAGCATGTGTAAATAGTTGCGTTCGGTCATAATAAAATCCTTGTTTATACATGTTGGGTGGCTGTGTGTATGTTTGAAGACACCTCCCTGAATTGAGTTTCTGCAGGTTGGGACGTCTCAAAAAGCCGCAGAAAAATCAGGCATTTTCGGCCGCAACAAACCCAAAGAAACTCCTGCACTGATGATTGGTGGTGGCTGTTATAGTCTGTAAGCACAGCTCTGGAACTTATTACCAAGCTTTTGACTGCAACGAATATATTGTGTATAACTCCTCGTACAGAACAAATAAAACTTGAAACTTGAGATGAAGTGTTTTCATAGAGTCATCATGGCCAAGGCCTGAAGCACCATCTTGACCCATCTTACCAAGTGCCAAAGGGAGGTATTATTGTTAATAGATAGAAGAGTGTTGGGTCTTGTCAATTACCATTTATTTTATTCAATGTATTTTATAATGTATTCAAAGTCACAGAGAACACATTTTCCCCATTCTGATGTTTGATGTCAACATTAACCGAAGCTCTTGGACTGTATCTGCATGATTTTATGTCTAAGCATTTAGAATAAAACTAGTTCATTCCCACAGTTTCTCATGAGAACTGCTGCACGTCCTCATTCTCAGCTGTGTGAATGCGCTCGTGTCGCTGAAAGTTTCTGTGCGTACTAAAACTCTTCCCACATTGTGAACAGTGATACGGTTTCTCTCCCATGTGAATGTGCTGGTGTCGTTGGAGATGACTATGGCAAGTAAAACTCTTCTCACATTGTGAACAGTAATACGGTTTCTGTCCGGTGTGAACGCGTTGGTGTAATTGGAGATTGTCATCTCGAGTGAAACTCTTTCCACATTGTGAACAGTGATACGGTTTCTCTCCAGTGTGAATGCGCTGATGTCGTTTGAAATGACTCTGGTAAGTAAAACTCTTCTCACAGTGTGAACAGTAATACGGTTTCTCTCCAGTGTGAATGCGCTGGTGTTGTTGGAGATGACCCTTTCTATTGAAACTCTTCCTACACTGTGAGCAGTGATACAGTTTCTCTCCCGTGTGAATGTGCTGGTGTCGTTGGAGACAGTACTCTCGATTAAAACTCTTCCCACACTGTGAGCAGTGATACGGTTTCTCTCCTGTGTGAATGCGCAGATGGTCATGGAGAGAACCCTTTCTATTGAAACTCTTCCCACACAGTGAGCAGTGGTGAATTTCTTGTTTAATTGGTTTGGGAGAGTTGTTCATGTGGGAAATATCAGTTGAGCTTTGGTGATGATTGGAGCTCTCTGAGGGTTCGACATCCTCACATTTAATTTCATCTGATTTCATCCCAGTTGGATCTCTTGATATTCTTGTGGAGGTAAACTTACACTGCATATGTGAGACAGCAGGAGAACACCTGCAACAGGACAGCAGTCATGCCTAGATCAGGAAAAAAAGACAAAGATGTCAGTGGTTCAATATTTTCAAAAAGTAAATCACTGCTTTAATTTTAAGCTGAATCAGAATCGAGAATTCAACAGCGCTGCGGTATAAAACAGTAAACACCACAGATATTTTCGGTCCGTTTAATCACCGTTCTAAATTAATGCGCTGCCTATAAACAACTGTAAACGGAATAAACCAGAGGTAGGTGTGCGTTACATGTTTTGAATACACTCGGGGACTTCTTTACCTCCACGTCGTGTAACGCGCTCCTATCCGTGGATTATTCCTTACTAAAGCAGCCTTACTTTAATGAACTTACCTCGATCTTTACAGCAGAACGCAGTTAACCTCCTCAAATACACCCACAACGGATCAGATGGAACTGTGGAGGTAAAACCCTGTCAGAAATATTTGAATGTAAAGATGATTAGTAGAGTCGGAGAGCTCAGCTCATCAATCAGCAAAACAGTCGCACGTCTTCTTCTATTTCTGCGAATGTGTGGCGGAACGCGACCTAGACGCTCACAGCGACACCTACTGGAGCATCGTGCACTCTGCTGCTTTGGACCCTAGCGATGGATGAAGAAAATGATACACATTACAGTAATCAAATGACTTTTCCCTGTAACAAATAATGTAACGCGTTGCATTTACTGATTAAGATACAAAAAAAATGTTAGTTGCATTACTCATTTTCTAAGCAAAAAATATTAATTATCCCCAAGGTATTTAAAACCTTACCTTTAGGCTACTATACTCTTCTACGGTACATAATTAGGATGAGGACCCATGCCTGGACAACTGACTGCAGCAATTTGATTGTGAATATGAGGCTAATCTTAGACTACAGTTGCAGAGGAGGGCAGGAAAGTGGATGTTTCCACAAATGGAGATATTCTCATTATTCCGAGTTCGATAAATAAACATACCATAAAGTGAAAGATATGGTCCAAGCCAAAGACAACTGTTGCAAATTCGACAAGTATTTTAATCATGCTAAAAACAAATCTCATGGCCGAATACCTGTGTGACAGGTGTACCTCACCTAAACGGGATAAACTGGAGTAAAGGCAACTAAAGGAGAGATGAAGAGACGTACAGCGAAACTATATAGTTGAGGAAATGATACCATTATTTAGAGTAAAGTCAGTGCCATTTAGACAAACACTGAACAAGTTACTCACGACAGTTAAAACTGTACTGCCACCAGACAGCTTTTTATTTCAGTACAGCTGTTTTGGTCTATACGTTTCTACTGGATAAATCTTAATGAAATATAACTGGCTAAAACTGGTTTTGTTCAAAATAAATGTAAGGACTGTGACAGTTCATTTAAAGCCTGTTTACTGTTACTACTTATATATATATATATATATATATATATATATATATATATATATATATATATATATATGTATATATATATATATATAAGCTACCACCGCTGGGCCCCTGAGCAAGGCCATTAACCGTCAACTGCTCAGTTGTATAAATGAGATAATTGTAAGTCGCTCTGGATAAGGGCCTCTGCCAAATGGCATAATGTAATGTAATGTTTTTAGGGAGTAACTTCAAAGTAAATGAATGAGCAATGGATTATTACAGCATTTTGCTTTTTAATAAATACCCAAACACTGATGCTTGGTGACAATGAGCACAGAGATCCATATTACGGTAGTTAATCCCATGTGTTATGCAGTGTACATGTTTGGAACTTACTTTCAATACATTCTTTGCAGCGTGCTGTTCTGGATGTCCTCCTACTGTCCCTTTTGTCTTCTGACCTCTAATGTCATTTCCTACATTTATACCTGTATTGCCAGAACCAGTGAGTATCTGAAAGCACCACAATGCTGTGCTTGGATTAGTCCCATACCCCCCCCCCCCCCCCCCAAAGTGTTGCTGATGCTGTTCCATATGGTGGAAAGCCAAAATTTTGTGCCGTACTAATAAATAAGCAGTATATTTGTGGTAAAGACTCATTATTTGCACTCCACTCTGTTCCTGTTAAACTTCTTATTACATTTATTTTCTTTGTGCATTTGGCTATTAGTTCACGAATGTGCATTGTAAAAGTTAACCTGGTATCCATCCTTACTCCCAGGCATCAGCTCATTCTCATACAACCTCAACTGAACTTCGGCAACTTTCTTTGTTCTGTCTTGTTTTTTGTAAAAAATAAATAAATAAATAAATAAAAATAATAAAAAAGATTAAATGGGTTTTGTTTACTGAAAGTCAGAATCCCGATGTTATTTTCAACTATAGTGATCGCATTCTTTTCATTCCTTTCTTAATTATCCTAACACACACATACAATGATTTACCTCTCCATGTCTTAACCTGTGTGAAAGTGTCATTTATTCATGATTAGGCTGCACACACTACCTTTAGCAGGACTATTCACTCTAACTTGGATAGTTCTTCCACAAAAGAAGTTTAAAATCCAGTTAGATATTTTCCCACCTATTTCCATTTGATCCAGTTTAATCAAAAGCCCTTCCTTCCACCTCCTTTCATGTGCTTTTTCAACATTAAAAAGAACACTGCTACGAGTCCCTCTTTGTTAACTTCCGACATCTGACGCTAGGAATAGCAACGAGCCAGTTAACAAAGGGAGACCAAATGAAATGAAACAATCACTGTTTGAATCACTGAACCAGTCCGTCTCTTCCCTGGTCAAATAGAGCCCCTAATCAGGATCAAAACAAGCAAGTTTTGCTAATATAGTTCCAGATAGCAAGCAGGTAAGCAGGCATTTAATAGGGTGTCAAAACAGTGTAAAAGGTTGACAGACATCTGTAAGAGCAATGCTGAATTTCTCAGCTGAAATATGAGACTGTAGTGTTTGCAGTAAAGATAGATGGTGCATGTTTTAGGCGGTTTGATAATGCACAAACACTGTAGATTTAACATAAAAACTGATGCTATTTTATATGTACAGTCCTCAGAAATCTCCTTTTTCATACCATGATATACTTCCACAAACTTGTGTTGTGAAGATCAGACTCTGCTGGATTCCTGTTCTTTAAATAAAACAGATCTCTCACTCACTCACTCCTGCCTCTAATCTCACCTTCACATTAACTGCTAATCCTAGAGGTGCACATACTTTTACCCCTCACAGATCTGTAATATCGGATCATTTTCCTCCATAAATAAATGACAGAGTATAATATTTTTGTCTCATGTGTTTAATTGTCTCTTTATCTACTTTTAGGACTTGTGTGAAAATCTGATTATGTTTATGCAGAAAGAAAGAAAATTATAAAGGGTTCACAAACTTTCAAGCACCACTGTAGGTTAACTGCTTGACTTCTTAGTTAGAAAGCCAAGTTCACTGATCTGATAGATAGCTGCGTAGCGGAGATGAAATGGGTGCTGCAAAGACAGAGCTCCTTGGACTAATTATCCCTTTCTAATTGCTTGTAACCACAACTGTGTTCTGTTGGCTTGGAAACGCGTGCGATTCAATAGTATGTAGTGAACGTCGTTATGAACACGTGGCTGATTCTGAAACCAAAATAAAGGGTGTGCTGTTAAAAATCACCGGAGTCTACAACGATGTTCTTGCAACTAGGAGGCTTATTTAAATTTCCATTGGTGGTGGTTGTTACAGTCTGTAAGCACAGCTCCGGAGCTTATGACCAAGCTTTTGACTGCAGTTAATATACTGTGTATAACTCCTTGTACAGTCATGTGAAAAAAGTACACCCCATGGAAGAATTTGTTTTTTTTGTTTGTTTGTTTATTTATTTTTTTTTTACATATTTGGACAAGCAAACATTTGATCCTCTTTGAAACAGTACCTATTAATAAAGGTGATACACTCCATCAAATGACATAAAATTGACATTTTGTAATAATTTTTTACAATTTAAATTAACAAAAAAAATCCAGATCAGTGACATGGAAAAAGCATGTACACCCCTACATATACTGCATCACACCTTCAAATGCATATAATGTGAATCAGGTGTTGAAGATTGGGTGCCTGTGGTCAGAACCTGCTTAGGGAGTGCAGGTGGAACCGGTATTATTTATACCCCTGTCATATCTAGTGTCTGGTGGTCCCTGTGTTAATGAGGTATGTGGCGTCATCATGCCAAGATCTCAAAAGAGTTCTGTAAGGCTTTCAGAAAAATGTTGGTTGGGGATGATTGCGCTGATGTTGCTGGAGATTGCAGAGGTAAGCAAAGCTACAACCACAAAGTGAGCAGCAATACGGCTTTTCTCCAGAGTGAACACGTTGGTGTTTTAGGAGATTACTCTGGTTACGAAAACGCTTCCCACATTGTTAGCAGTGATACGGTTTCTCTCCAGTGTGAATGCGTTGGTGTCGTTGGAGATGACTCTGGCAAGTAAAACTCTTCTCACACTGTGAACAGTAATACGGTTTTTCTCCCGTGTGAATGCGCTGATGTTGCTGGAGACTGTACTCTCGATTAAAACTCTTTCCACACTCTAAGCAGTGATATGGTTTCTCTCCTGTGTGAATGCCCTGATGTCGTTTGAGATAACTCTGGCAAGTAAAACTCTTCTCACAGTGTGAACAGTGATACGGTTTCTCTCCTGTGTGAATGCGCTGGTGCTGTTGGAGTTGACTCAGGCAAGTAAAACTCTTCCCACAGTGTGAGCAGTGATACGGTTTCTCTCCGGTGTGAATGTGCTCGTGTCGTTGGAGATGACTATGGCAAGTAAAACTCTTCTCACACTGTGAACAGTGATATGGTTTCTCTCCAGTGTGAACGCGTTGGTGTAATTGTAGACTGTCATCTCGAGTGAAACACTTTCCACACTCTAAGCAGTGATACGGTTTCTCTCCAGTGTGAATGCGCTGATGTCGTTTGAGATGACTATGGCAAGTAAAACTCTTCCCACACTGTGAACAGTGATACGGTTTCTCTCCTGTGTGAATGCGTTGGTGGTTATGGAGATGACTAAGGCAAGTAAAACTCTTCCCACACTGTGAACAGTGATACGGTTTCTCTCCTGTGTGAATCCGTTGGTGTTGTTTGAGATAACTCTTTTTACTGAAACTCTTCCCACACAATGAGCAGTGGTGAATTTCTTGTTTAATTGGTTTGGGAGAGGTGTTCATGTGGGAAATATCAGATGAGCTTTGGTGATGATTGGAGCTCTCTGAGGGTTCGACATCCTCACATTTAATTTCATCTGATTTCATCCCAGTTGGATCTCTTGATATTCTTGTGGAGGTAAACTTACACTGCATACGCAAGACAGCAGGAGAACACCTGCAACAGGACAGCAGTCATGCCTGGATCAGGAAAAAGACAAAGATGTCAGTGGTTCAATATTTTCAAAAAGTAAATCACATTGCTTTAATTTTAAGCTGAATTTAAGAGTTAAATAAGAACTTTCCTGTCTGGAACCTGACTTGTGCATTCTGGAGGGGATTTCGGAAGTGCAAAAGAGATTAGTCACTCAGGGCGAACAGTAGCTGCTAACTGTTGCTTGCTTGATGTTTCGTTGAAACCAGTTTTAGAATCGGCTGTCAGATAGGAGCTGTAACTGCGCTCCCTTGTTGCTATGAGCTGTTTACACGTTGCTAGATTAAACTGATTCAGTTATTCATATTAAGATTCTGTCAGGAGTTAGGGCTGCACGATTATGGCCAAAATGATAATCCCGATTATTTTGATCAATATTGAGAGCTCAATTATTCATTGATTTTAGGGACAACATATTTTTACTGCACTTTCACATTTAAATAAACAGACCGCTGCTTTCACCTCCATGTTGTGCTACATTCCTGCTAATGTACAAATCTTTGCATCAAATTTGACTGGTCCTTAAAGTGCATCATCTCGAAGAAGCAAAATATAAATAAAAAGATAATGTGATTAAGGTGTTTACATGAGTCGCTTTTAGAATACTCCTGTCATGTTCCCGTTTTACATGTTTTAGAACATAATTAGATTAACAGCCCGCGTCATTACATCACCATGCCACGCCCTCCGACATCCCTCCAGAATTTCACGCATCAACATACAGTTTGTCTTCGTTATGGTACTGTATACAGTTTTGGGTGTTTTTATTTAATTTTTTTATGAACGCTTTAAGTGCAGTTAATTATTTGTCATGCTGTACGTGTTAATAGACAACTGCTTGAAGCTGTGGGCTGCGTCCCAAACCGCGTACTTACCGTCTATATAGTAGCCGAGATACATGTATTTTTTCCCCACTACAGGCCTATAGTAGGAAAGTATGCGGTTTGGGACGCGGCCGAACTCTCTTGTTTGCCGTAAAACGTGAAACTCGTGTGTGATCAGGTCTTGTCGCAAAATGCGGTGAAAACTCTCACACGACGTTCATAATGTGATTAAGGTGTTTACATGTCTCTAATACACGTCCATAATGTGACTAAAACAGGAATACTGCACCTGTCTTAATTCAATTAGGGCTTACTTCGATGATGACCTGAATTAGATTAAGGTAAGTAAAAACTGCTGTTTACATGGTAGTTTCTTAATCAAAATATTGTCTTAATTGGATTAAGAGTGGATTATTGTTGTCCATGTAAATGCAGCTAATTTCTTTTAGGAGATTACACAACTTTAGGAGCACAGTTGAAGTTTAGTGTTTTTTGTTTTATTATTATTATTATTTTTTAGATATGGTAACGTTAATGTGCCACAATATAACACACAAGTAGGCATGAGAAAACTTGAGCTGGTCAATTATGACAGAATTTAGGAACACAGTGTGAGCCATGACACATTAATTTACTTTCTGATAAAATAAATGTAATATTTTCACTTAATTTTACAGACTGTATGCAAAAAACAAGCGTTAACCTGTTTACCTTGTAAACAAATACAATAAAGCTCAATGTTCAGTGTTTTAAGTCTGCTCCTCTTAAATATATTTAAAGCTACACTATTAGACATTTGCGTTCCCTCGCTAAACCTGTTGAGTTCGGTCAAACACTTGCTGTTTATTTTCCCGCTGGTAGTGGTTCACACAGCTCCGTAGGTTCACAATGGAGCGGTTCATAGAGTTTTATTTTGAAATTGGACTCAAATATAAAGAAATGCGGTCTGTGCTTAGTTCGAGGCATGGCTTTGACGTAAGTGAAAGACACCTGAAAAGGATATTACGCGAAAGAGCATTGTTTCGACGAAAAATTACCCAAGTGATGTTGTGAAGATACAAGCGCGAACCACCGCGCAGAACACCACAACAGGTAGGCTATATTTACGAGAGAACGCAAAAGCTTAGAATTGTTTTTCTCCCATCCCAAATTCTTTCCACCACCATGTCCGTTGAAGAGCTCCATAGGATAATTCAGAGCTAGGTATACGTTACATGTTTTGAATACACTCGGGGACTTCTTTACCTCCACGTCCTGTAACGCGCTCCTATCCGTGGATTATCGCTTACTAAACCAGCCTTACTTTAATGGACTTACCTTGATCTTTACAGCAGAACGCAGTTAACCTCCTCAAATACACCCACAACGGATCAGATGGAACTGTGGAGGTAAAACCCTGTCAGAAATATTTGAATGTAAAGATGATTAGTAGAGTCGGAGAGCTCAGATCATCAATCAGCAAAAGTGCCGCACGTCTTCTTCTATTTCTGTGAATGTGTGGCGGAACGCAACCTAGACGCTCACAGCGACACCTACTGGAGCATTGTATTAGTGCGCCTAATCACCATAACAACAGAAGGCTGTTTTGCTAATATAGCCCCGGCTAGCAAACAGGTACCGGTCCACTGGATCATATTAGTCGGTCGGAACCACTGCTGGTCCACATGCAGACCAAATTAACGCTGACTACTGAATAAATTATAATTAATTCATTAATGTATACATTAAATGCCTTTACCTAGTTTTATAGAATACAGTGCTTTTTATTTATTCATTCATTTATTTATTTTCGATGCAGTACAGTCACAGAGAGCAGAAAATCTACCATGTTTTCCAAATTCATATAAGCAATGTTTTTCATAATTCACTAGGAAAAGATTTAGTAATAATCACAGTAGAAAGCCACCACTGAAAGTTAAGCATTTAATAATTTATTTCTTGCAGCAGATCACATGATTTTTAAAAAATCCCCGAATTTAACTCAGCATTAAAATGAATAAGTTCACTAAATGAAATTCTAATTACTAAGTAATAGGCCCAAGTAGGGCTGCACGATTATGGCCAAAATGATAATCCCGATTATTTTGATCAATATTGAGATCTCGATTATTTATCACGATTATTCATTGATTTTTGCGACAACATATTTTATTGAACTTTCACATTTATTAAGTTTTCTCATGCCACAATATAACACACAAGTAGGCATGAGAAAACTTGAGCTGGTCAATTATGACAGAATTTAGGAACATAGTGTGAGCCATGAAAAATTCATTTACCTTCTGATAAACTAAATTTAATATTTTCACTTAATTTAACAGACTGTATGCAAAAAACAACTGTTTACCTGTTCACCTTGTAAACAAATACAATAAACATCAATGTTCAGTTTTTGAAGTCTGCTGCTCTTAAATATATTTAAAGCTACACTATTACACATTTTCCACTGTCATAGTTCTGGGCTGGAGTCAGTTCTCGAACCGCTCTGTGTATATTGTGTATATATCTGAATAATCTCATATAGGATGTGATTGGGTGAGTTCATTTACCCGTCAGATGCAAAGCACTTTTGTTTAATGGTGTTCATTAGGGACACACCGATCAGGATTTTTACAGCCGATACTGATCCAGATACCAATCTTTTTTTTGATTAAGCTTTAATCAGGAGGTCATAAACAGTTAAATTTAAGCTCTCTGCTCATGGTCACTGTTAATTGAATTAAAATAATAGCAATGAGAAATACTGTTGGTTAATTGATAAATAAACAAGTATAAAATATTTATTTTTAAATATCTTAAACAATAGAGAGTCCTAATTATAAGTAGACTAACACAAAAATGATCCATATTAGGAAAAAGGCTAATAGCTTTCTCAGGAAATAGCGAACTAAGCTTAATGTCAAATTGATATTAAATGCAACCCATAGTAATTAAACATTATTTCATTTCTCATTTTATTTATATTTTATGAAGTTATTATAATATCTATTTTTATATTAAATGATTTATTTATAACTAAGCACATTTTCTGTCTTTACATTTTAGTAGTTTTATTTTTGTTTATCAGTTTTAGATCAGTTCCCCAGTACAGTGTCCATGTCTGCTGATAATATTGTGTTTTGGTGGGAGATTAAATCAAAACATGGAAACTGGAGTTGACTTTTCTTGTGATATCTGGCAACCATGAGTTTAAATGGAGTGAATTAAAGTTAGTGAAGGAGAGCAGCATTGTACTGTATGTTTACAGACTGAACAGTTGCTACTCTTGATTATGACTGTTGAGGAATTATTTAATATAGGAGTTTGAATTAAACCCACCTTGTAGCGTTAGCATTATTATTAATTTATTCCACGCGAAGCTGCTGTGTCTACACGAGCAGGTGCAAGTTCAGCTCATTTTGCGGGATCAATAAAAGATGGCGGTTGTGAGATTGGGAAGTTGAAGCGAGAGATCGAGAAGTGTTACTCGTCATCATAATGGCTTCTCTGCAGTATTTACACACTTGTTCGGTTGACTGAGGAGATGAAAAGCAGTGTGAAAGTAACTGTTGCTCGGTGTAGATGCATTTTGGACTTCCTGTAGTTTTTAATCCCGATTGTATTATACAACTCTGAACAGGTCACTCGCACCGGTGCAAATAAATATTTAGTCACAGAGCCCTGAGTTTATCTGCAAAGTTTTTTCCCGTTCAGCGTGATGGTAGTGCCATTTAGCATCATGTTAATGTCATGATTTCTCCTTGCGCAAAGCGCTGGAGCTCGAAGCGAAACTGGCAGTTCGAGCGGTAAAATGCGAACATCCTTTCCGGGTTTTGGCAATACAAAATGACATCATCCATGCGCTGCTCTATGGTGATTGGCTGTAAGTTTAGGAAGCGCATGATTTGATCTGCAGCTGAGTTTTCTATGAGTGGAGGACGAACTTTAAACGTTAATATCGCAGTCGATCATGTTCATGTAATCCTGGGCAGCCAAAATCGTAATCGCGATCGATATACGATTAATTGTGCAGCCCTAGGCCTAAGTAACATTCTGTATTTCCCAGTCTACCTTATTCCCCTGCTTCTTAATATCCTTCATTATTAATTTTTTTTATAATAGTTAATTAATATGCGTGAAACCCCATAACTAAATGATGCACAGAAAATTAATTAATGCATCACTTCGTTGTGGGGTTTCACTCATACCTGCATGAAACCATTATATACCTTCACCCCATGATTTCCATCCATTTTCAATACCACTTAATCCAACACAGGGTCACGGGGGAACCTGGAGACTATCCCAGGGAACTCGGGGCACAAGGCAGGGCTATACATTATTTGAACTAACACCATGCAATCCTTCCAGGATTTTGCAATTGCAGAAATTAACGCAAAATCAGCAAAGGGAGGTATTATTGTTAAAAGATAGATAGAAGAGTGTTGGGTCTTGTCAGTTAATATTTATTTTATTCAATGCATTTTATAATGTATTCAAAGTCACAGAGAACATTTCCCCCATTCTGACGTTTGATGTGAACATTAACCGAAGCTCTTGGACTGTATCTGCACGATTTTATGTCTAAGCATTTAGAATAAAATTAGTTCATTCCCACAGTTTTTCATGAGAACTGCTGCATGTCCTCATTCTCAGCTGTGTGAACGCACTCGTGTCGCTGAAAGTTTCTGTACGTACTAAAACTCTTCCCACATTGCGAACACTTATAAACTTTCTCTCCAGTGTGAACAAACTGGTGATTTTTCAGATAACTTTTTTGACTGAAACGCTTCCCACAGAACAAGCAGTGATACGGCTTCTCTCCAGAGTGAACGCGCTGGTGTTTTAGGAGATTACTCTGGTTACGAAAACTCTTCCCACAGTCCGAGCAGTGATACGGTTTCTCTCCTGTGTGAATGCGCTGGTGTACGTGGAGAGTGTCCTCTCGATTAAAACTCTTCCCACACTCTGAGCACAGATACGGCTTTTCTCCTGAGTGAATGCGCTGGTGTTTTAGGAGATTACTCTGGTTACGAAAACTCTTCCCACACTGTGAGCAGTGATACGGTTTCTCTCCCGTGTGAATGCGCTGGTGTTGCTGGAAACTACTATGTCTAGTAAAACTCTTCCCACATGCTGAACAGTAATAGGGTTTCTGTCCCGTGTGAACGTGTTGGTGCTCTTGCAGAGCGTCCTCTCGATTAAAACTCTTCCCACACTCTAAACACCGATACGGCTTCTCTCCGGTGTGAATGCGCAGGTGTTGCTGGAGATTATTCTGTCTGTTAAAACTCATCCCGCAATGCGAACACTGATACGGTTTCTCTCCTTTGTGAATTTGCAGGTGTTGTATGAGATTACGTCTCTCGCTGAACCTCTTCTCACAGTGTGAGCACTGATACTTCTTCTCTCCGGTGTGAATGCGTTGGTGTTGCAGGAGACAACTCTGGCTAATAAAACGGTTACCGCACTGTGAGCAGTGATACGGCTTCTCCCCTGTGTGAATCCGTTGGTGAACTCTGAGGTCAGTTCCTTGAGTAAAACTCTTCCCACAGTCCGAACAGCGATACGGTTTATCTCCTGTGTGAATGCGCAGATGTTTCTGGAGGTTACTCTTTTGTGTAAAACACTTCCCACATCGTGAGCAGTGATATGGCTTCTCTCCGGTATGAACACGCCGGTGTTTTATGAGATCACCACTCTCAATAAAACTCTTCCCACACTGTGAGCAGTGATACGGCTTCTCTCCTGAGTGAATATGCTGGTGTCGCTGGAGACTACTCTGGCTAGAAAAATTCTTCCTACACAGTGAGCAGTGATAGGGATTCTCTCCTGTGTGAATGCGCTGGTGTTGTTTGAGAGTACTCTTTTGACTGAAACTCTTCCCACAGAGTGCGCAGGGGTGAATTTTCTTTTTGCCCTGAGAGGAGTTGGTGTGAAAAGTACCAGATGCTTTTTGGGGACTACTGGAGCTCTCGGTGGATTCCTGATTCTCACACACATCTGACTTCATCCTAGAAGGATCTCTGGATGTTCTTGCAGAGGTAAATTTAAGATGTGTAGGAAAGAGGACAGCAAGGGAAGACCGTACACCACTCATATCTGCATCAGGAAAAAAAATGTAAAATGATCAATGTTTTTATATTTCTAACACATAAACCACATTGCTTAATCTATAAACAACATTGCTTTCCTTTTTGGAAACTGACTAGTGTTATGGGGAAGGACTTCTCAGAAGTGTCAAGACGTCAGTAAGGAGGGTAAACCAAATATTGTTCCAGTAACATATCCAACTTAGCGTACATTCAGTTTCATTCGTGAGACAAAATCATCAGCCAAATGAATGCTAACCCTAACCTTAGTCCTTGCCCCACAACCTCCAGAGAACTCCTACAGAGAAACCTTGAGAGGAGCTAGATTCAAAAGGGAACCTATGTAACTTATATGACTTGCGTAACCACAACAACTTCAGAGCTAGTCAGCTTGCCTCCAAGCTGGCTGCAACTAACTCCGCCCCATTTTCAGATGTTGGGGATGATAAAGTTGACTTCAATTGCTAGGCCATTATCAGCCTAGAACAATCCGGACATGTCTGATGTCATAGCATCCTCATTCTCTTCTGATGAGGAACAGAAAGGATGAGTAGTAATTGGGTATAAGGACAAATCAGTTGAAGGACATGAGCCTTAGATTTGTTTGCAACTACTGAGCTGTTAATGCTTTGGGAGTTAAGTCAGATTTGACTCAGAATCCAAGCACACCGGTGTTGGCATTGCCAGAAAGTCAGCCTACGATGATATATGACACAGAGTCTTTAAGAAAGTCAATGCTGAGGCAGTTAGTGCATATCTGTTGGCTGTTTTCTGCTTCCCAAAGGTTTAGACACAGGCTGCATGACTGCAAGTCTTAGTTTATTGGGACAAAAAGATGCTTGTGAAGAAAACACACACACACACACACACACACACACACACACACACACACACACACTGATGTATAAGTGATGAGAGGATATGACAGCAGGTTATACTAAGCTTTTGGAGGACAGAACACCTGGAGCTCTGACTATAATCACAAGCTGCTAAACTGATAGCTCTATATGGTGTGAATGTTGACGAAGTGTAGAAGGAGAGAAAAAGAACGGGAAATACTCTCATTATAGGACTACATGAAGGTATTCTGGTCATTCTCACTGCTTCTGCCAGTTAGCACGGGTGAAATAAACAAGTTGCAAATACAGAAATTAAAACAATGTTGACTTTGTAATTTTAATGAAAACAAAAGAAACAGTATTTTAGAACCTTCCACCACTACCAGTTTGCTGAAACAATACATTATGAGGCTTGTATTTGATAATATTGCACAAGCTAGTGTCAGATACAACCAAGTGCTTTAATCAAATAAACCACTCTCACAGTCACGGATTCATTTCTAATGCCAACACAGTCTTTTAGGACCTATGTAAAAGTAACTGAATATTACTTTTACCTATAGTCAGATATGACCAAAAAGAAGAAGAAGAAGAAGAAGAAGAAGATTTAAATGAAAATCATGCTTTTGGTTCCATATTTCATTAAATTAGCTAGATTAGATAAAACATCTCTTTACAAAAAGATTCTTATTCCTGTGTCTGGTAATAGCTCCAGGATATCTAAAAAAATATGACCTGTCAGGGACCTGTCCCAGTCCTCTTCACATGAGCAGAACAGGCAGAAAGATTTCAATCTATAAGTAAATATACACCTAATAACCAGCCTTACTTTAATGAACTTACCTTGATCTTTAGAGCAGAACGCAGTTAACCTCCTCAAATACACCCACAACGGATCAGATGGAACTGTGGAGGTAAAACCCTGTCAGAAATATTTGAATGTAAAGATGATTAGTAGAGTCGGGGTGCTCAGCTCATCAATCAGCAAAACTGCCGCACGTCTTCTTCTATTTCTGTGAATGTGTGGCGGAACGCGACCTAGACGCTCACAGCGACACCTACTGGAGCATTGTATTAGCGCTTCTAATCACCACAACAACCGAAGGCGGTTTTGCTAATATAGCCCCATCTAGCAAGCAGGTTCCGGTCCACTGGATCATATTAGTCGGTCGGAACCACTGCTGGGCCACACACAGACCAAATTAACGCTGACTTCAATCAATCAATCAATTTTTATTTCTATAGCACATTTAAAAACAACACATGTTGACCAAATTGCTTCACATAACAGCAGAAACAGGTCATATACATGTAAATGTAGAAAATGCAATAAAAATATAATAAACAAATAAAAATATATGAAATAAGCACCCACGTAAATCACAGTTGAAAGCAAGTGAAAAAAATTGTCTTCTAATAATATTTAAAAAGATCGACTGATGTACAATTCAATTCAATTCACCTTAGTTTTGACACGTCACAGCAAACCAGTGACTACACTTCCCATCCTGCACTGCGGCCTACAAACATGGCCGCCATGGACTACACTTCTACAACACGTATAGAGCTTGTTATTGGGTTGATTAAACCTTCCCTAGAAATAAACAGACATTTATTTTACATCTGAATCCTGGTGTATGTGCACTGCCAGAAGGGTTACAGTCGTTCAGCAAATGAGGACAAGTTATAAAGCAGAGAAGGTAAATCACTTTCAAGGTAATTTGGTCACAAATGTATTTGCTGCCACTTGAAACTAAAAATTGCATAATTCTCAGTTCATAAAATACATATCTTGAGTAGATCTACATTATAGGATGTGACACTATACAGGAAGTCCCAAAAGTCTCCATACATTAACACTTTTTTAGCAAAATGTATTCCAAAATTTTTCATACTTCATTTAGGCTATATTATATATATTTTTTCAGATAGCCTTTAAGAAGGACATATTGAAATAATTTTCATGGCTGGACCAGGAAGCTGTAGCAAGGTTGCGATGGACTTTAACAGGAAACATGGCGAGTACATCACATACACCACACTGTCGTCAAACTTATTAACAAATTCAAAAAGACTGTAAGTGTTGCGGACCAAGCGAGAGGTGGACGTTCACGGACGTCCACTGACGAAGACACAACCGACGTGGTGCTGGTGTACATCGTCCCCTCCATATGTACGGAGACTTTTGGGACACACTATAGAAGTAGAACAGCACAAAGATGTTTTTCTTAATGTAGCTATGAAAAACATTATGCTTGTTTGAACTTTATAGAATACACAGAGTACCATTGTTCTCAGGCCTCGTACTTTAACGAACTCCTCCTAGAGATTTCATAAGATCGACATCATATTTGGTCAGTCTCATCTAAAGGCATTGACGATGATAAATTGCGAAGCGTTTAAGTTTTCGCTGCACGGCGTGGGCGTGGCAGACTCACACATTTCGATGTTTTGCCATGAAACAGGAAGTTGTTACAAGTCAAACATACAATGTCCATTCTGCTCCAAACTTCACAAGTTTGTTTAAAGTCCCGGCCTGAAGACATCAACATGCCAATGTTCAGTTATAGTCATAGTGCCACCTGCTGGCAACATGAATTGTCATGTTTTACACTAATTCAGACATACAATGTTCAATTTGCACCAAATGTCACATGTTTTGTACAAAACCTGGCCTGAGGCAATATACATGCCAGTATTCAGTTATAGTCATAGCGCCACCTGCTGGCAACAGGAAATTACTTGTTTTACTTTGTGATGCACTCCTAACAATATATAAGTGCTAAAAAAGTACTTAAAAAAGTGGAATGGCATTCCCCTGGCAGAGCAGCCCAAACGTGCACCCCGAGTGCCTGGTCATCGCTGCTTGTAGCTTTAATTTAGTTTTATTTTCCCTTTGATATCCGGTTCATGAGCGCTAATACAATGCTCCAGTAGGTGTCGCTGTGAGCGTCTAGGTCGCGTTCCGCCACACATTCACAGAAATAGAAGAAGACGTGCGGCACTTTTGCTGATTGATGATCTGAGCTCTCCGACTCTACTAATCATCTTTACATTCAAATATTTCTGACAGGGTTTTACCTCCACAGTTCCATCTGATCCGTTGTGGGTGTATTTGAGGAGGTTAACTGCGTTCTGCTGTAAATATCAAGGTAAGTTCAACTCGGCTAACAGTGGCTGAATCCTAAATGGATTTCTACTTCCTGTGCTAGTGCACTACACAGCCTATAAAATAGTGGTGTTTACACACTCTGTAGTGCACTATATATCCTATCAGGACTCATTTGGAACGCAGCCCTAGTGAAACCTTACAGTGTGCAGATAATTATTCATTAATTACTACATTGACGCTAATCATAATCGAGTTTCATTTTATTAATGTAAACGTTGATTGAGCGGCTTAAAATAATATAATTTGGTATTAGATTAGTTTTATATACCGATCAAGTTTAAATTGCTTTGTTTACATGTACAGAATTTAACAGACGCCCTTAAGGACTCACACAAGCGCTTTGGAGTCTCTACAAAAACACCTCCTCATGCTGGTTCACTCGGTCAGGGACTCAGAGCTCCATCACACTAACACCCTGTATTTCACTACACACTAACTCAATCATTTTATTCATGAAATCTAGGAAAGTTATTTTGTAGTTCTGATTTTCAGATGTATAGAATATAGCAAAATGGTTTATTTGGTTAAAATTTTAAATCAATAATTTTTGTCTTTCTCTGATGCAGATTTGAGGGGTGTCCTGTCTCCTCCAGTTGTCCTCTTTCCTACACATCATAACTTAACCTCCACAAGAATATCAAGCATTTCAACTATGATGAAGTCAGAAGAGATTAAATGTGAGGATCTGGAACCTGTGGAGAGCTGCAGTAGTGAACAAATCTCTGATACTTTCCACTCTAAGATCTCTGACAGACGAGTGCAGAAAAAGAATCACCACTGCTCAGTGTGTGGAAAGAGTTTTGATCGAGAGAGTTATCTCCGACAGCATCAGCGGATTCACACAGGAGAGAAGCCGTATCAGTGCTCACAATGTGGGAAGAAGTTTACTTGTCAGAGAAACCTCCAGCACATTCATGCAGGAGAGAAACTGTATCAGTGTTCACGTTGTGAGAAGAGGTTTAGTGAGACACGTCTTCTCATTAATCCCCTCCTAGTTTATACAGGACAGAAACCGTATCAGTGCTCAGAGTGTGGTATGAGTTTTACACAGAAGTGTCATCGCCAAAGACACCAACGCGTTCACACTGGAGAGAAACCGTTTCACTGCCTAGAGTGTGGGAAGAGTTTTACTCAAAAGTCTAGTCTCCATGTTCATCAGCGCATTCACACCGGAGAGAAACCGTATTACTGTCTAGACTGTGGGAAGAGTTTTTCACGAAAGGCTCATTTACAACAACACCAGCACGTTCACACGGGAGAGAAGCCGTATCGATGCTCCGAATGTGGGACGAAGTTTACCTGCCAGCGAGACTTCCAACGACACCAGCGCATTCACACTGGAGAGAAACCATATCAGTGTTCAGACTGTGGCAAGAGTTTTACGCGAAAGGCTCATTTACAACAACACCAACGCATTCACACTGGAGAGAAACCGTATTACTGTCTAGACTGTGGGAAGAGTTTTAGTCGTGAGGACACTCTCCAAATACACCAACGCGTTCACACTGGAGAGAAACCGTATTACTGCTCACAGTGTGCAAAGAATTTTACTACCCTGAGTGATCTCCGACAACACCAGCGTATTCACACTGGAGAGAAACCGTATCACTGTCTAGAGTGTGGGAAGAGTTTTACCCAAAAATCTAGTCTCCAAATACACCAACGCGTTCACACTGGAGAGAAACCTTATCACTGTTCACAGTGTACAAAGAATTTTACTAACCTGGGCAATCTCCGAAAACACCAACGCATTCACACTGGAGAGAAATTGTATCACTGATCGGAGATTGGGAAGAGTTTTAGGGGACACAGTAATTTTCAGCAACACAAGCATATTAGCAAAGCTGAAAATGAGGATATGATATAATTTTCAGCAAAGTTTGGGAATTAACTCGTTTTATTCCAAATGTTTATTTTATGTCAGATTAATCACTTTATCTAATGTTTTGGAATTTTTTGTTCATTCTTGCTAAAGTGTCCCCAAAAAGTATTTGAACATTAAGCCGCACTTAACCAATTTATGTATTTCAGTGCAGTAGAAAACAATATTTCAAACCAAGGGGCATTTATTTTAAAGAAAGATACCCCAAGCACACTTTTCAAGCAAAATTTTCTCCAAAAGTAGATTCTTTTTTTAAAATGAATACCAAAATTATAGATATACTGGTCATAACTAGACAAAAATAGTAAGTTGTACTGTATGTAGTAGAATGGGCAGTGGGGTTTCCATTGCTATGAAATTTTAGATGACTGCAAAATAAAATGTACTTTTCCAAACTATTTCAGGTAAAATAACAACAACAATAATAATAATTATAATAATAATAATAATAATAATAATTTTAAAAAAATTGGGCAAGTGGTAGCTCAGTGGTTCAGACAGTGCACTACTGATCAGAAGGTCATGAGTTCAAATCCCAGCACTGATGAGCTGCCACTGCTGGGCCCTTGAGCAAGGCTCATAACCCTCAACTTATCAGCTGTATAAGTGAGATAAATGTAAATTGTTCTGGATAATTGCCAAATGCTGTAAATGTAATAATTGTATTTTGAAGTTGGATATATTGAGATTGTAAGACTGTGGCAGAGCTGGAAAAACCAAAATAAAAACAAACATCAGCTGGGTGCACGCTATGTTTAATGCTGGAGTGATCGCCAGAATGTTCCGAGGAATTGTGCTCCGAGCTTCGGATATCAGCACAGAGCGTTAGTGTACTCAAGGGATGAAAGGTGTTTCTGCTGGGTATCGTTCTTCAGTTTCAGATTCTTCAGAAGCTGCCAAGTGTAACGGGTCAGAGGTGGCTTGCTTCTCTCTCTCTCTCTCTCTCTCTCTCTCTCTCTCTCTCTCTCTCTCTCTCTCTCTCTCTCTCTCTCTCTCTCTCTCTCTCTCTCTCTCACACACACACACACACACACACACACACACACACCCAACAAGCTGCAACACTACTTTCACCATACGCACTCCCACCTCACTTTGTAGTGTGAGTATAATAATTTAATATATTCCTGTATGTATTGTGTATACTGTGTCTGTATTCTCTGATAATGATGATGATTTTTTTTTTTAATTGATTTTTTTTTCTTTTTTTGTGAAACGGACTATCGTGAATCTGCCGATTTGGATTGGGGGAGTTGGAGTGTACTGTTGTCTTTATTTTTCTTTGTTTCTCGGTTGTGTTCTTGTGTTTTTCTGTTTGTTACACTAAAAGTATTTTTTTTTTAAACGAAAGAGTTGTGAAACATTTATGTATTTGTTAAATATATTGGTGATGAGTTTTGAGCAAATATAATTCAAAGATGAACAAAACTTTTTTTTCCCCCTTACATTTATTTTTGTTGTTTTAAAGTGCTGGTTATTTTGACTGTATGTTAACCTGTCATGAATCAGAGAACGAACTCTGACCACAGTTCCCAGCAGCCACTGTATCAATGTCACATGACCACCTGCACCTGATTCATGTTTCTGTTAGGAGCACTCAGGTATACAGCCACTGTTTGCACTGCATGCCTTGTCTTAGGTTTGTCTTTCCTTGCTTTTGTCTCTGTTGCCGTGTCCTGTTCTTTAGTTTTTCTTTCATCTTTGCCACAGTGTTTTGCCTCGTGGTCAGAGTGTTTTTGTATGGTTAATTTGTTCGTTATTAAAACTTAAAAAATCTGCACTTGCATCCGTCTCAGCTTCCAGTCGTGACATAACCAGTGGCGTTTAGAGCTGATCTGGGTTTTCTGTTTGTAATTTTGACCGGCTTAATCCTGTCTGGTGCCCGAATAATTCATTTAATTATTGATATAAATTGTTTTCCTGCGAGCCGCCACCGTTTCAAGACATTGACAAGATCATATCTGTTCTCAGATTCCTGTAATTCCATGACAGCGTGGTCACATAGATGTTATATTATTGAATAGAAACTAGAATAAATTGTGTTTTCTTCATTTGACCAGATATGAGAATATTTGTTAGAAACAAGAAGATAAAAATAAAGTTCCTCTCTCATGACAGTAGATCAGTGAAATTAAACAATTGTCATAACTGTAATGGTTTTTATAAATGAAATAACAAAAGGGATTTCTGATATTTTGCCAGAATAGCTGACAGACATAAATAATCTTTTTGTGGATCATTTACTTGAATTAGGAAGTGAGATATTAGGGAAATTAGGTGATCACTCCTTTAAACAGGCAGTTAAACTACTGTGTGCTTACATTTCCATTGTGAGGAGAGTACATGGCTTCTCTTTATGGTCTTTTTCACCACTACTGGATATTTCAGTCCTCATGGTTTGAGACTGAGTAATATGTGCAGTGGTGCTTGAAACTTTGTGAACCCTTTAGCATTTTCTATATTTCTGCATAAATATGACTTAAAACATCCAAAGTCCTAAAAGTAGATAAAGAGAACCAAATTAAATAAATATTATAAACAAAAAATGATTATACTTGGTCATTTATTTATTGAGGAAAATGATCTAATATTACATATCTGTGAGATGTAAAAGTATGTGCACCTTTGCTTTCAGTATGTGGTATGAGCCCCTTGTGCAGTAATAACTGCAGATAAACGTTTGTGGTAACTGTTGATCAGTCCTGCACATCGGCTTGGAGGAATTTTATCCCGTTCCTCAGTACAGAACAGCTTCAAGTCTGGGATGTTGGAAGGTTTCCTCACATGAACTGCTTGCTTCAGGTTCTTCCACAACATTTCTATTGGATTAAGGTCAGGACTTTGACTTGGCCGTTCCAAAACATGAACTTTATTCTTCTTTAACCGTTCTTTGGTAGAACGACTCGTGTGTTTAGGATCGTTGTCTTGCTGCATGACCCACTTTCTCTTCAGATTCAGTTCATGGACAGATGTCCTGATATTTTCCTTTAGAGTTCGCTGGTATCATTCAGAATTCATTGTTCCATCAGTGATGGTGAGTCATCCTGGACCAGATGCAGCAAAACAGTTCCAAACCCTGACACTACCACCACCATTTTTCACAGATGGGATAAGGTTCTTATGCTGGAATGCAGTGTTTTCCTTTCTCCAAATATAACGCTTCTCATTTAAACCAAAAAATTCTATTTAGGTCTCCTCCATCCACAAAACATTTTCAATTAGTCTTCTGGCTCATCCATGTGATCTTTAGTAAACTGAAGAAGAGCAACAGTGTTCTTTTTGGAGAGCCATGGCTTTCTCCTTGCAGTCCTGCCATGCACACCGTTGTTGTTCAGTGTTCTCCTGATGATGGACTCATGAACATTAACATTAGCCAATGTGAGAGGCCTTTAGTTACTTAGAAGTTACCCTGGGTTCCTCTTTGACCTCATGGACTATTACACGCCTTGCTCTTGGAGTGATCTTTGTTGGTCTCCACTCCTGGGGAGAGGAACAATGGTGTTAAATTTCCTCCATTTCTACACAATCTGTCTGACTGTGGATTGGTGGAGTCCAAACTGTTTAGAGATGGTGACCTTTTCCAGCCTGATGAGCTTCAACAACTCTTTTTCCAAAGTCCTCAGAAATCTCCTTTGTTCGTGTTATGATACACTTCCACAAACACGTGTTGTGAAGATCAGACTCTGACAGATCCCTGTTCTTTAAATAAAACAGGACGCTCACTCACTCACACCTGATTGTCATCACATTTCAACATGTTTGTGAAGTGCATGATGGCATGAACAAAGGAGATTTCTGATGACTTTGAGAGATACTTTTAGTGTGAAAATCTGATTGTTTTAGGTCTGATTGTTTTCATATTTATGCAGAGAAATAGAAAATTCTAAAGGGTTCACAAATTTTCAAACATCCCTGTGTGTCTGTCCTGTTCACTGAACAAAATAGTGTGATTTAATGAATGTAATAATAAATGATACTTGAGCATAAACTGTTTTCACTAAGTGCAGTCTTTAGGCTATCCAGGTGAGATCATCCACAGCCAGCTAGGGTATCTGTGCAGTACCATTCACCGCAGTCTCGTGACAAACTTTAGGCTAGCCTTGTGGGCCCTCAGCAGCAGCGTCAGTGAGAGATTCTCACATGAAGGAAGCAGGTCCAGAGTGCAGATGGAGTCAGGATCACGAGCATCCCATCAGGCAGGACTAACATGTAGCTCCACACAGAGAGAAAATGCAGATTATTAGGTATGCTCTTGTCCTGTAATTGTTTAAGAGAAAGTAAATTGGGCCTCATTTAACAATCTTTTAGTAAAGCTGTGTGTAAATGTTTGAGTGTTTTATTTGTCTTAATTTATGGGTTTGTGTTGGATTGCTTTCTTCATTTTTATATTCTTTAATTAATGCCAATAATATCAAACAGCTAGTTTTCACCAAATGTTCTTGACCTTTAGTCCCTGACCTCGTGAACATGACGATGTGTTTCTGACAGAGAATCCAAAACTGTTGTATAAGTCGCTCTTTATAAGTTCGTCTGCTGAACGCTTCAACTTGACAGAATATTCCAGATATATGAGTGCAGTTATCCATGCACATTATATGATCTGAACTCGATCATGTCAAGGTTTCCATTATTTAATCTTCTTCTGTGTAAATTTACACACATTCAGGAGTATGAGTAGGACATTAATGTTTTTCTAAATTTACAGTATTTTCATGTATACCGAATTTCTTGTATGAACGATTTGTACATCCATCCATTTGTATCCAGCTTGATAAAAAAGGTCCATTGTGTGCAGAGTGAAAGCAGGGACTCAGGCAAGACTAGCTATGACAGTATAACTAAAAGTGAGAGCCAGAAGGTAACTGTAACAAACTTTAAAGATGGGCATGGAGGAGGTGGGAACTGGCTGAATGTCAACATAAAGTTTAATAACAAACAGAATGTAAAACACACAAACAAAACTATCTCTCTCTCTCTCTCTAATTGTGGGGCTCTATAAGAGAAAGCTCATCCCCCTGCTCTGGTCTTCATTCTTTTAAGTATTCTTTATTCTAATAATTTGAGATACTGGATTTTTGATATCCATGAGCTGTAAGCATCAAAAAGATTAAAACAACAACAAAAAAAAGGCTTGAAATATTTCACTTTATGTGTCATGGATCTAGAACATATTGAAGTTCCACTTTTTGAATTAAATTACGGAAAAAATAACTTTTCCACGATAATCTAATTTTTTGTGATGCACCTGTATACATACTTAGTATATGTATGAAAAGATGTGTCTGAAAATATGGGCCAAAGCACGTTCCTTGTCGCAATATTATTAACAGGGTGTCTTCAGTTGAAAGTTTGAAGTTTAGTTGAAGGTTTGTTTTTTTTAACCATGATAACTCCTATGTTAAAAATATTGCTAAAGCATTTTAGCCATGTTATCAGAATGTAATACTATGTTTAGTAATTTAATAATAATAATAATAATAATAATAATAATAATAATAATAATAATAATAATAATTCAGTATGTTTCTTGTTAGGTCTTTGTTATTGTTCCCCCACACATTGGCCTGTAGTGTTTAAATTCTGTAGTCGTTCCATTCAAAGAGCGGTGGCCCTGCTATTTTGGCAGTAGCCTAATCTTCCCTGACCCACTGTGGTTTTGTTTTAATCCCCTGATCTGGGTTGAAATGTCTGCTACAGATGTTAGTATGAGTGGAAACACGTCTTCCGAGGTCACTTTGAGCTGAGAAACTGTGGAATCTAAAAGCTGTTAAACTTGGAAGACATAGTGACACATTTTGATTGTGTTATGAAGGGAAAACAGTACTAATGATATCAAAATTGCTACCGGAGATGCAAGAACTGCATAATTTGTAAGCAACATATTGCCTGGGGAAGAAACAGTCTGTTTTGCTGCTCAAATCTTCACTTTTAATGTGTATTATATTGTTTAATTTAGTTTTATTTTCCCTTTGCTAACCGGTTCATGAGCGTTAATACAATGCTCCAGTAGGTGTCGCTGTGAGCGTCTAGGTCGCGTTCCACCACACATTCACAGAAATAGAAGAAGACGTGCGGCAGTTTTGCTGATTGATGATCTGAGCTCTCCGACTCTACTAATCATCTTTACATTCAAATATTTCCGACAGGGTTTTACCTCCACAGTTCCAACTGATCCGTTGTGGGTGTATTTGAGGAGGTTAACTGCGTTCTGCTGTAAAGATTAAGGTAAGTTCAACTCGGCTAACAGTGGCTGAATCCTAAATGGATTTCTACTTCCTGTGCTAGTGCACTACACAGCCTATAAAATAGTGGTGTTTACACACTCTGTAGTGCACTATATATCCTCTCAGGACTCATTTGGAACGCAGCCCTAGTGAAACCTTATTGTGTGCAGATAATTATTCATTAATTACTACATTGACGCTAATCATAATCGGGTTTCATTTTATTAATATAAACGTTGATTGAGCGGCTTAAAATAATATAATTTGGTATTATTTTAGCTTTATATATGGATCAAGTTTAAATTGCTTTGTTTACATGTACAGCATTTAACAGACGCCTTTAAGGGGTCATGAAACCCCCCTCTTAGCTCAAGACTACTTCACATTGTTTTTGAGAAATGCAACGTAAATGGGCGTGGCTGTCTGTGAGAAGAAGGGAGGGGGAGGATAGTGGGCGTGACAGTGCGGGTGCTGGTGGGGGCGGGGGCGGGTGGGATGTGTGTGTGACTCACTAAATATCAGGGGTAAAATGTGAGGAATTGTAAGATGTTTTTTTTAAAACATTTTTTTTTATAGCTGGCAAAGTTATAGTCCAATAAAATACACTGACTACTGTCTGTTTGTTCCCTTTAAAAGTAACTGAATGCTCTGTTACATATATTGCATATATTACATGTATTAGATGAATTGTAATTTCATATACTTGAATACATATAAATGTGCATATCTATTATTATTATTATTATTATTATTATTATTATAATATTCAGTTTTATTAGTATAGCGTGTTTAACAGTGGACATTGTCCCAGAGCAGCTTTACAAAAATATATAAATTCAGGATATAGATTTTAAATGTATGAATTTATCTCTAATGATCAGCCAGAGGCGACGGTGGTGAGGAAAAACTCCCTGAGACAATATGAGGAAGAAACCTTGAGAGGAACCAGGCTCAAAAGGGAACCCGTCCTCACCTGGGTGACACCGGATAGTCCAATTATAAATAAATACACCCCTCCTATAAATGTGCTAAGACTACATGCTGAAATAGTGCAGTTGTGTAAGCAGGAAATTCATTACAGTTTTTACATGAAGTCTGTTTTGTTGAACTTCTCCACTGTTCACTGATGGAGACTTGAGTGTAAAACTGTTTGTGGTAATTGTAGTGCTAAAGCTATCATAGCATAACTGTTCATATGAACTGAGGTCCAAAACCATCTTTATGGTGTTTAAGTGGAACCATCCTGAGTAATCTCAATGATCTTTAGTCTGCACCATGTGGGGACATCCTTAGCAGCAGCATGTGACTTCCAACTGATGAGAACTCCAACCAGAAGTAGGACATCAGGATGGATCAGGCAGGTCCGGAGAGCAGAAGGGGTCAGGATCACTGGTATCTCAGGAGTATCATCTGTAGCTCGACAGAAAGAGAGAGAGAGCGCGAGAGAGAGATTATTAGGTATGCTTATTGCCCCGTAATGGTTAAGGACAATGTACTTTGCGTGAGTGAAAGCAGGGACTCGCTAGCTATAACAGCATAACTAAAAGGGAAAGCCAGAAGGTAACACAGACATGAGGGCTCCCTGGGACCTAATGCAGCCAGCCATTCCATCATCAACACACCTGGGTGAAGGCTTGGATGACAGCATCCAACATCCCAGTTCACCACAACACTCTATACCTGTGAGCCTCTAGATCTGCTCCTTTACCTAAGAAAAAAAATATTCACAAAAAGCTTGAGTAATCAAATATGTTTTCAGCCTGGACTTAAATACTGAGACTGTGTCTGAGTCCCGAACACTAATTGGAAGGCTGTTCCATAACTGTGGGGCTTTGTAAGAGAAAGCTCTTCCCCCCTGCTGTAGTCTTCACTATTTGAGGTACCAACAAATAGCCTGCACCTTTTGATGGAAGTAGGCGTGGCGGATCATAAAAGACCAAAAGTTTGCTCAGGTACTGTGGCGTGAGACCATTCAGTGCTTTATAGGTCGATAGTAGTATTTTATAATCAATGCGTGATTTCACTGGGAGCCAGTGCAGTGTGGATAAGAAAGGGGTGATGTGGTCATATCTTCTGGTTCTAGTAAGGACTCTTGCAGCTGAATTCTGGACTAACTGGAGTTTGTTTATGCTCCTACTGGAACGTCCAGACAGTAAGGCATTACTATAATCTAGTCTAGAGATGACGAAAGCATGAACTAATATTTCTGCATCATGTAGTGACTATATTTCTTATCTTAGCAATATTTCTGAGATGAAAGAAGACTATCCTAGTAATATTATCTACATGAGCTTCAAATGAAAGACTGGGGTCAATAATCACACCAAGGTCTTTTACTGCTGCACATGATGAAACAGAAAGTCCATCCAGAGTCACTGTGTGATCAGAAAGCTTACTTCTAGCTGCACGTGGTACTAGTATAAGTTGTTCTGTCTTGTAAGAATTAAGTAAAAGGAAGTTAATAAGCATACAGTGTCTAATGTCCTTTACACATTCCTCAACTTTATTAAGCTGCTGTCTGTTGTCTGGCTTTGCTGAAACATACAGCTGTGTATCATCACCATAACAGTGGAAGTTCCATGTGTACGAATAATTTGACCCAGAGGTAGCATATATAAAGTAAAAAGCAGTGGGCCTAAAACAGGTCGGGAGGTTGGGTGTGAAGCGTGTGAGTATATAGGTTTGTGAGAAAGGGAGTGGGGGTGGATACAATCTGTTCACCATCCTGACAGCTTGTGGGAAGAAACTTTTAATTATCCTACTGGATCTGCATCTGATGTTCCTGTACCTCTTACCAGATGGCAGGAGGGAGAACATGCCGTGAGAAGGGTGGAGAGGGTCCTTTATTATGATGGTCCTTTATGATCAATAATCAGCGGTGAGTGGGGGTGCTTGCCAGCCCTCCTGAAATCTATCACCATCTCTTTTGTTTTGTCCATGTTGAGGGTGAGATTGTGAATTGTGCTCCATGCTGAAAGCTGCTCCCCCTCCAACCTGTATGCGGACTCGTCATTGTCACTAATGAGACCCACCACTGAGTGTTGTCAGTATACTTAATAATGTGATTGGTGCTGACTGAGTCTTGTGTGAGCGGGCTGAACAGTGAGTGAGCAGGCTGAACAGCAGGGGGGCTCAGGATGCAGGTGGTCTACGCTGCAGAGCCCCTGCCAGAGTTCAACATGGCGACCTCTGCTCCAGAGCTTCAGCCTGAGATCCATGAGGTGGTCTCTACTGCAGAGCCCCGGTTGCAGGTCAACATAGCGACCTCCTCCCAAGAGCTCCAGCATGAGACCCATGAGGTGGGCTCCACTGCAGAGCCCCTGCCAGAGGTCAATGTGTCGACCTTATCTCCAGAACTCCAACCTGAGAGCCACAAGGTGGCCTCACTTGCAGAGTTCCAGAACGAGACCCCTGAAGTAGTCTCAGCTCCAGAGCCTCAGTCAGAGGTCAACATGGCAACCTTCTCCCCAGAGCCCCAGCACAAGACCCATGAGGTTGTTTCATCTCCAGAGCTCCACCATAAAGTCAAGTTCCAGTCTGAGCTCGAAGAGATGGCTTCCCAAGCCACGTTCCTGTCCAAGGTTAACAAGACAGCCTCTCAAGCCAACTTCCCGTCCAAGGTCGAAGAGACAGCCTCCCGAGCCCCGTTCTCATCTGAGATCGAGGAGACGGCCTCCCCAGCCACGTTCCCGTCCGAGGTCAATGAGATGGCCTCCAGTGCCATGTTCCTGTCCGAGGTCGAAGAGACTGCCTCCCGAGCAAAGAGACGACCTCCCGAGCCAAGTTCCCTTCTGAGGTCGAAGAGAAGGCCTCCCGAGCAAAGAGATGGCCTCCCAAGCCAAGTTCCCGTCCGAGGTTGAAGAGACGGCCTCCCAAGCCAAGTTCCCGTCCGAGGTCAAAGAGATGGCCTTCCGAGCCAAGAGATGGCCTCCCGAGCCAAGTTCCCATCCGAGGTCAAAGAGATGGCCTTCTGAGCCAAGTTCCCGTCCGTGGTCGAAGAGACGGCTTTCCGAGCTAAGAGACGGCCTCCCGAGCCACGTTGCCATCCGAGGTCGAGGAGACGGCCTCCCATGCCACGTTCCCGTCCGAGGTCGAGGAGACGGCCTCCCATGCCACGTTCCCGTCCGAGGACGATGAGATGGCCTCCCGAACCATGTTCCTGTCCGATGACGATGAAACGGCCTCCCGAGCCACGTTCCCATCCGAGGTTGAAGAGACGGCCTCCCGAGCTAAGAGACGGCCTCCCGAGCCACGTTGCCATCCGAGGTCGAGGAAACGGCCTCCCCAGCCACGTTCCCGTCCGAGGTCGAGGAGACGGCCTCCCATGCCACGTTCCCGTCCGAGGTCGAGGAGACGGCCTCCCATGCCACGTTCCCGTCCGAGGACGATGAGATGGCCTCCCGAACCATGTTCCTGTCCGATGACGATGAAACGGCCTCCCGAGCCACGTTCCCATCCGAGGTTGAAGAGACGGCCTCCTGAGCCACGTTCCCATCCAAGGTCGAAGAGACGGCCTCCCGAGCTAAGAGACGGCCTCCCGAGCCATGTTCCCGTCCGAGGTCGAAGAGACAGTCTCTCGTGCCACGTTCCTGTCCGAGATTGAGGAGACGGCTTCCCAAGCCACGTTCCCATCCGAAGTCGAAGAGAGGGCCGTCTGAAGTCGAAGAGATGGCCTTCCGAGCCAAGAGACGGCCTCCCGAGCCAAATTCCCATCCGAGGTCAAAGAGACGGCTTCCCGAGCCACGTTCCCATCCGAAGTCAAAGAGACGGCCTCCCGAGCCAAGTTCCCATCCGAGGTCGAGGAGACGGCCTCCCGAGCCACGTTCCTGTCCAAGGTCGAGGAGACGGCCTCCCGAGCCAAGTTCCCATCCAAGGTTGAGGAGATGGCCTCCCCAGCCACGTTTCCGTCCGAGGTCGAGGAGACGGCCTCCCGAGCCAAGTTCCCGTCCGGAGTCGAAGAGACGGCATTCTGAGACAAGTGATGGCCTCCCGAGTCAAGTTCCCATCCGAGGTGGAAGAGACGGTCTCCAGAGCCATGTTCCCATCCAAGATCGAAGAGACAGCCTCCCCAGCCCCATTCTCATCTGAGGTCGAAGAGACGGCCTCCCGAGCCACGTTCTACTCACACATGAGTCTGCTGACACGGACAACCAAGTTCTCATAATGCCTGAAGTTAATGTCACGACCAACCAAGTTATGCTAGAGGTTGACGACACGGCCAACCAAGTTCTGCTCACCCCCGTCTAAAGCTGACGACACAACTTCCCAAGTCTGCTTATCGCCCAATGACCCCAGTGAACCAGCCTCAGCCTCATGTCTGATCCTCAGTTCCTTGAGGAACCTGCTACTTGTTGGACAAGGCCTGCATTTGAATCTGAGGGGCTGTGTGAACATTTTGCCTAGAGGGCCAGGACTGCCGGGGGAGGGAGTGTATTTTGACACTTCGGTAGCGCCCTTTGGGGGGGGAGTTCTGTCGTATCACAGCAAACCTGCAACTCCCAATGTTACACACAGACACATCACCTTCTCATAAGGACTAATCACACACACCCGTTCCTGACCACACCATCACGTGTCTGTTATTCTGGTATTTTGACTTTGCTCATGTTTATGACTTCGTCTCTTTGCCGTGCCCTGTTTATGCTGTTTGCCTGATCGCCTGACCTCACCTGTTAATGATTATTGTCTTCTGCCTTATCCTTTGGACATGTTGTTGTTGGATTAAACTGCCATACCTGCACTTGCTTCCGTCTCAGCCTCCATTACGTGACAGGAAGCTACAGTAACTAGTAACTAGTAATAAGAACTCATTACAACCGTGGCGAGCAGAAAAATCATTTCAGAATGCACAACACTTCAAACTGTGAGGTGGATGGGCTACACCAGCAGAAGAACACATGAAGTTCCACTTCTGTCAGCCAAGAACAGGAATCTCAGGCTATCATTCACCCAATTCAGATTCACCCAAACTGGATAGCTGAAGACTGGAAAAAGACCAGATGATTTTCCCCCCTAATCTTCAGCTACTCAGTTCGGGTGAGTGTGTGCCCTTGATAGCCTCAGATTTGTGTTTTTGGCTGACAGGAGTGGAACCCGATGTTGTAGCCCATCCACCTCAAGGTTAGATGTGCATGCTGAGATGCTTTTCTGTTCACCAAGGTTGTAACGAATGATTATTTGAGTTACTATATCCTTCCTAGCAGCTTGAACCAATCTGCCCATTTTTCTCTGACCTCTCTTATCAAGAAGGTGCTTCCATCCACAGAACTGTTGCGTACTGAAGATTTTTTTCACACCATTCTGTGTAAACTTTTGTGTGAGACTGTTGTGTGTGAAAATCCCAGGAGAGCAGCAGTTTCTGAAATACTCAAACCAGCCCAACTCCAAAACGGCAGGTCTTGTGGGGTGTTACTGGTATGCAGTGGTTAGCACCTACCAAAAGTGTTTCAAGGAAGGACAACCGGCGAACCACGGATAGGGTCTTGGGTGCCCAAGGCTCATTAATGTGCGTGGGGAGCGAAGGCTAGCCTGTCTGGCCTGATCCCACAGAAGAGCTACTATAGCACAAACTGCTGAAAAGTTCATGCTAGCTATGATTGAAAGGTATCAGAACACAGCTTGCTGTGTATGGGGCTGTGTAGCTGCAGACCGGTGTTCATGCTGACCCCTGTCCAAAGCACCTACAATGGGCACGTGAGCATCCAAACTGGACCATGGAGCAATAGAAGAAGATAGCCAGGTCTGATGAATCAAGTTGTTTTTTTGGGTTTTTTTTACATCATGTGGATGGCAGGTTTGCATCGCTTACCTGGGAAAGAGATGGCACCAGGATGCATGATGGGAAGAAGGCAAGCTGGCAGAGGCAGTGTGTATGCTCTGGGCAATGTTCTGCTGGGAAACCTTGCGTCCTGGCATTCATGTGGATGTTACTTTGACACCTACCATCTACCTAAACATTGTTGCAGACCAAGCACACTCCTTCATGGCAAAGGTATTCCCTAATGGCAGTGGTCACTTTCAGCAGGATAATGCGCTCTGCCACCCTGCAAACATTGTCATGTGTCAAACCATTCCTGAACAAAGAGTTCAATGTGTCAAGTCGGCCTCCAAAATTCCCCAGCTCTCAATCCGATCGAGCACCTGTGAGGTTTGCTGGATAAACAAGTCTGATCCATGGAGGCCCCACCTCGCTTAACAATACAGGACTTAAAGGATCTGCTGCTATAAAGTCTTGCTGCCAGATAATGTAGCACACCTTCAGAGGTCTTGTGGAGTCTATGCCTTGATGGGTCAGAGCTGTATTGGTGGCACAAGTATTGTGCCATGGTGTGTATATATATATATATATATATATATATATATATATATATATATATATTTATATTTATATTTATATTTATATTTATATATATATATATATATATATATATATTTATATATATATATATATATATATATATATATATATTTATATATAAATATAAATATATATATATATAAATATAAATATATATATATATATATATATATTTATATATATATATATATATATATATATATATTTATATATATATATATATATATGCTGGTGGTTTTAATATTATGGCTGCTTTGTGCATATTTCAGGGCTGAACAAGAGTGCAGCAGATACACTATTGAGACAGGTTACATTTACATTTATGGCTTTTGGCAGATGCCCTTATCCAGAGCAAATTTTCTCACATTTATCTCATTGATACTGAGCAGTTGAGGGTTAAGGGCCCAACAGTGGCAGCTTGGGGGTGCTGGGATTTAAAATCACAGTTTTCTGGGTACTAGTGTCCACACCCAGAAGTGGTACCTCAGATTTGAGAGATGTTTGTCAATGCAGTCTTTGACCATTCTTTCCACAATGCAAAATTACTCACTGTATGTGGGTCTCAAGTTGGAACCCTGAGGAGCAGGGCCTGAGAACAGTTGTGCATTGGGCAGCAAGTATAATATATATACATTGGTATTATATTATTCTAAAACCATATCCAGATTTCTGTAAAGCTGTGTTGTTTATATCTATTGGTAAACATGCTATATGAATAAAATTGAATTGATATTGGACCCAATAGAATTGAAAACCAAACCTCACAAAGGCAAGGGTTTCTACTCAATATACTTCCTTGTTTAGAAGAAGGACAGCATTGTTTCATGTTCGTAAAGCCCCATATGTTTTCATATACGTTTCAGGGTACAAGAGTGCAGTAGACACACTGTCGAGACAGTGCATATACCCAGGGCACTAGTGTTCCCATACAAAAGTGGTGACTCAGATCGGAGAGATGTTTGGGAAGACATTCTTTGACCATTCTTGCCACAATGCACAATTGCTCACTGCATGTGGGCCCCGAGATAGTTAGCAGGATCTTAGTTTTCACTACTGCATTCTGTGGATTTGCTTCCTTGTGCTATTTCCATATGTGACGGTGGTTTTATAAACCATGGATAACTGGAAGGCGTTCCTTGTCATTTGGAAATAGCATTAACCTGGAAAATGTTCCAGAGAAAGATTGCTGTATATATTGTAAATACGTGTTCTACATCACTGTGCCATCACTTCTATTAATTACTGCTGAGGTTCAGCAGTAATAGAGACATAACAAGTGATTCTTTGTGTTTAGTTTTGTTTTCAATGTTTTCAATTTTTAATGACGTGTACACAACACAAAATTAATATGCTTTTGCAATAGTGTTTTGTCTAAAATTAAAATTACAAAAACAATTCTAATCTGTTATGTGCAGGATTGCATAGTGGTAGTTTGAATTTGCACAATGGCTCCTGAATAGGGCAAAACATGGGAGATCAAGTTCAAATCCTGATGATCCTGATCTGTAGCCTGTATTCCAGAGAGAACAGTTGGCTGTACTATCTGGGTGGAAGGGATGGCATACTCTCTTTCATCTATCAATTGCAGTGACCTCGCAGATGCCCAAGTAATTTATGGGCATCTGTGAGCTCATGTATGCAGAAGAGGGCAGATAGTACTATCCTCCGAGTGCGTTACGCTTCCCTGTGACACAGCATGAGCAACAGTCCAAAACAATGCTGAGGTTGGCTTTACGTGTCTTGGAGGAAGCATGTGTTTGCCCTTTGCCCACCCTCCCTGGTTGGTAGTTGTCATGTGATAGAGGAGAGTTAGGTAGTGTGTGCAAGTTTGCAAGACAATATTGGCAAAATTTTATTAATTTTTTTCAAAGAATGTTTGAATTATAGCAGATGCACTTCTGAATGGCTGCCATGGAATGGTGTCCCATCCAGGGTGTGTTTTTGCCTCAATGGCCATTTTTTCCCGAATATATATAAAATATCAGCCGTTATAAAGGGTATTAAAGTGAGGGTTGTCAGTGTGGTATAAGGGAAAGTACCTGGCTGAAAAGTGGTTCATGACCAAAGCAGAATCACCAACCCAAGTTCTTTCACCAGATCTTTGTCCTTTTTCTCCAGAACACAGCAGTCGGTTTCAGACAGGAAAGTTATTTTGTAGTTCTGATTTTCAGCTTAATAGAATATAGCAAAATTGTTTATTTGGTTAAAATATTAAATCAATAATTTTTGCCTTTTTCTGATGCAGATTTGAGAGGTGTCCTGTCTCCTCCTGTTGTCCTCTTTCCTACACATCATAACTTAATCTCCACAAGAATATCAAGCATTTCAACTATGATGAAGTCAGAAGAGATAAAATGTGAGGATCTGGAACCTGTGGATAGCTGCAGTAGTGATCAAATCTCTGATACTTTCCACTCCAAGATCTCTCGCAGACGAGTGCGGAAAAAGAATCACCACTGCTCAGTGTGTGGAAAGAGTTTCGATCGAGAGAGTTATCTCCGACAGCATCAGTGGATTCACACGGGAGAGAAACCATATCACTGCTCACAATGTGGGAAGAGTTTCAGGCAAAAGAGTCATGTAAAACCTCACGAGCGCATTCACACAGGAGAGAAGCCACATCAGTGCTCTGAGTGTGGGAAGAAGTTTACCTGCCAGAGAAACCTCCAGCGACACCAGCACATCCACGCAGGAGAGAAACCGTATCAGTGTTCACATTGTGAGAAGAGGTTTAGTGAGACACGTCTTCTCATAAATCACCTCCGAGTTCATACAGGAGAGAAACCTTATCACTGCTCAGAGTGTGGCATGAGTTTTACACAAAAGTCTAGTTTCCAAGGACATCAGCGCATTCACACTGGAGAGAAACCGTATCAGTGCTCAGACTGTGGGAAAGGTTTTACAGGAAAGGCTCACCTACAACAACACCAGCGTGTTCACACTGGGGAGAAACCGTATCACTGCCTAGAATGTGGGAAGAGTTTTACACAAAAGTCTAGTCTCCATGTTCATCAACGTGTTCACACGGGAGAGAAACCGTATTACTGTCTAGAGTGTGGAGAGAGTTTTAGTCGAGAGGACACTCTCCAAGTACATCAACGCGTTCACACTGGAGAGAAACCGTATTACTGCTCACAGTGTGCAAAGAACTTTACTACCTTGAGTAATCTCCGAAAACACCAGCGCACTCATACAGGAGAGAAACCGTATCACTGCCTAGAGTGTGGGAAGAGTTTTACACAAAAGTCTAGTCTCCAAATACATCAACGCATTCACACAGGAGAGAAACCGTATCAGTGCCTAAAGTGTGGGAAGAGGTTCAGTCGAGAGGACTCTCTCCAAATACATCATCAACGCTTTCATACAGGAGAGAAACCGTATCACTGATCGGAGATTGCGAAGAGTTTTAGTCCACACAGTAATTTTCAGCAACACAAGCACATTAACAAAGCTGAAAATTAGGATATGTTATAATTTTCATAGAAAGTGTGGGAATTAACTCATTTTATTCTAAATGTGTATTTTATGTCAAATTAATCACTTTATCTAATGTTTTGGAATGTTTTGTCCATTCTTGCTAAAGTGTCCCCAAAAACATTAGAGCCACACTTAACTATTTTATGGATTTCACTGCAGTAGAAAACAATATTTAAAACCAAGGGGCATATACAGTGCCCTCCACTAATATTGGCACCCTTAGTAAATATGAGAAAAGATGTCTGTGAAAAATTGTCTTTATTGTTTAACCTTTTGATCTTTTGTTAAAAAAAATTCACAAAAATACTCTGCTCTCATGGATATTTTATTATATCATGGATATAATTGCAAACAAAACACAGGTTTATAAAAAATATCTTTGTTAAATGTATGTGTGCAACAATTATTGTCACCCCTATGAGAAAAATATATTTATATATATATATTTTTAATATATATAATTATATAATATATTTAATATAAATATATATTCCCAATTATATTTACATTTTTTAGTACACCTGGGTGACTAGGAACAAGAAATTGTTCAACCATGACTTCCTGTTTCACAGGGGTATAAATATGAGGTAACACACAGGCCGAATTCCCTTAGTCATTCATAACAATGGGTAAGAGCGAGGAATATAAATGTGATGGGCAGCAAAAGGTTGTTGAGCTTCACAAAATGGAAAGTGTCTATAAGAAAATAGCACAAGCATTGAAAATTCCCATTTCCACCATCAGGGCAATAATTAAGAAGTTCCAGTCAACTGGAAATGTTATGAATCAACCTGGAATTGGACGTGTGTCTATATCGTCTGGAGAATTGCAGATGTTAGTTGCGTCTTGGGGTCAGAAAGTCTCCAAAACTACAATCTGAAGTCACCTACATCACCACAAGTTGTCTGGAAGGGTTTCAAGAAAAAAGCCTCTACTCTCATCCAAAAACAAACTGGAGGAACGGTCTCAGATCCCTCGCCATGTATTCTCCAACCTCATCAGGCATTATAGGAGAAGACTCAGAGCTGTTATCCTGGCAAAGGGAGGTAGCTCAAAGTATTGACTAAAAGGGTAGAAATAATTGTTGCACACCTATATTTAACAATGTTATATATATATATATATAATATAATATAAACCTGTGTTGTGTTTGCAATTGTTTGATATCCATGAGAGCAGAATATTTTTGTGAATTTCTTTAACAAAAGATCAAAAGGTTAAACAATAAAGACAATTTTTCACAGACATCTTTTCTCATATTTACTAAGGGTGCCAATATTAGTGGTGGGCACTATATTATAAAGAAAGATACACCAAGCACAATTTTCAAGCACAAACTTCCCCAAAAGTAGATTATTTTTTAAATAAATATCAAAATTATAGATATACTGGTCATAACTAGACAAAAATAGTAAGTTGTACTGTATGTAGTAGAAGGGGCAGTGGGGTTTCCGTCACTATGAAATTTTAGACGACTGCAAAATTAAAATGTACTTTTCCAAACGATTTCAGGTTTACCCATTAAAAGGGTTGTTTTTAATGTTTGTTTGTTTGTTTTTTTAAATAATTGGGCAAGTGATAGCTCACTGGTTCAGACGTTGGATTTCTGATCAAAAGGTCATGAGTTCAAATCACAGCACTGACGAGCTGCCACTGCTGGGCCCTTGAGCAAGGCCCTTAACCCTCAACTGATCAGCTGTATAAATGAGATAAATGTAAATTGTTCTGGATAATTGCCAAATGCTGTAAATGGAATAATTCCATTCCCAAGTTTATTATATATTGAGCTATATTGAGATTATAAGACATTGACATGATCTTATATATTCTTAGATTCCTGTAATTCCATGACAGCGTGGTCAAATAGATGGTGAATAGATGTTATATTCTTGAATAGCCATGAACTAATAGAAATTGTGTGTTTTCTTGATTTAAAAAGTCAGGATTTGACCAGATATGAGAATATTTGTTAGGAACAACGATGATGAAAATAAAGTTCATCCATCAGCATAATCAATGAAATTAAACAATTGTCGTAACTCTGTAAGGGTTTTTATGAATGAAATAATAAAAGGGATTTCTGATATTTTGCCAGAATAGCTGACAGACTTAAATAATCTTTTTGTGGATCATTTACCTGAATTAGGAAGTGACCTATTAGGGAAATTAGGTAATCACTCCTTTAAACAGGCAGTTAAACTACTGTGTGCTTACATTTCCATTGTGAGGAGAGCACATGGCTTCTCTTTATGGTCTTTTTCACCACTACTGGATATTTTGGTCCTCTTGGTTTGAGAGGTTTGATTCAGTAATATGTAAATGTCTGCACTTGTATCGCACCTTTTAACCTTATCGCTTCTACAAAGCACTTTACACTGTTTCTCATTCACACACACACAGAGCTGCCATGCAGATGTTAGCCTGACATCAGGAGCAACTTTGGGTTCAGTGTCTTGCCCAATGATGTTTTGGCATGTGGAGCGGCCGGGGATTGAACCGCAAACCCTGCGATTAATGGAGAACCCGCTCTACCACCTGAGCCACGAGCCCCAAGAAATAGGTACTTCTGTCCTGTTCACTGAACAAAATAATGTAGAAATTTGGAAGAAATTCCATAAATCCACAATCTAAACAGGATCAAGATGTCCATGTTAGAAATTATTCAACAAATCAGGTCCAGCAGGAGTAGTGTGTGTGATGCAAACACAAATACACAAAATACATCAAAGAAAAAGTGCTGAATTAAATGTATAATACTTCTTAAAGCTTCTCTTCTTGACTCTATAAAATAATACCCTCTTTATAACAACTATTACATTTTATTTATAGTCTATATAACAGTGGACATTGTCACAAATCAATCACAATTTATTTATATATCACATTTAAAAACAACACGAGTTGACCAAAGTGCGTTACTCTCCCAAAATTACAATCCAAGCACATTTAAAACATATACAATATAACACATGAACATGAAGAGTTATAATAAATTTAAGGACAGTTATACGCAGCAGAGTAAAGATGAGTCCTCAACAGCAATTTAAAAGATTCAGTTTCATCACAAGATCTAATGTGGACAGGGAGAATGTTCCAGAGACGAGGAGCTGCAATAGAGAAGGTACGATCTCCTTTAGATTTCAATCGTGACTTTGGGACACTTACAATGAAACTCTGTATGATAATAAATGTAATAAAACGAAAATAAACAAAACGATAAAAAAACTGTAAATGTGATAAATTAACAGCCACAAATATAAAGAATTACAATAATCCAAGTCTATTTGAAATACCAGCATGAATAACAGTTTCCATAACCTTAAAAGACAAGTAATATTTTCATTTTAGCAATGGCCCTGAGTTGAAAAAAGCTATTTTTACCCTAGCATTAATCTGCTTGTCAAATTTTTAATCTGAACCAAAGATTACACCAATTTACAAACTTCATGATATTAAAGGCCTCTATAGTACAGTTTATTTATTTATTTAATCGTTCATCTAATTGTGATTGTTTAATCCAGTGGTTCTTAACCTGGGGGTCACAAAGCAGTAGCAGGGGGTTACGGAAAATCTTTTATTTTAAATGATTGTACACAGAGATTCACAGAGACGCCACTGGTGGAAAACGATGTCCTTAAAACTGGGTCGCAGTCGCAAGAAGGTTAAGAACCGCTGCTTTAATCTAATGTCCATGTAACTTACACTGCCTTTTATTTCTTTGTTAAATCTGCAGATGACGGTGGTGGAAGAAGTGAACCTGTTTTTTCAAATGGAGAAGTTGATCAGAAGTTGACAATTTTATCAGTTTTTATATTTACAATTTACAATTTATTTTTTACTGATAGTGTTTTTCTAAATGTTTTTTTTTCATTAAATGATAATTGCTATTTTGAATGTCCCGAGATTCATGACTTGCTGTTTTATGTAAACAATGGATCAACAAAAACCTGGATTGTGTGCTGATTATTTATTTATATAGACTGATTTGTTTTTATTTATAATTAACGATGCATCAATGTGTGAAGATTAAAAATAAATCATGAAAATTTAGGTTAAGAGAACATCAGGAGACCATTATAGGAACTTTAGGGGAACATTCTACAAACTTAAAAACAATGTTCTATTTCTGTAAAGAAACTTTTCCTGGCTAACAAAAAACTAACCTTAAAATGCCTGTTCTGGGAACCAAAAATTATTAGCAGGGTGGGTGGAAATATTGAAATGACATAAGATTTGATGTCTCTTGGGGTCACTTTGAGCTGGGAAACTGTTTGTAAAATCTATTTAATTTGGAAGATACAGTGACACATATCAACATTTCTACCGGAGATGTGAGAACTGCACAATTTCAAAACGGAAATATGTCAATAGCCCTGAGTTTAAGTAGCATATTGCCTGGGGAAGAAACAGTCTGTTTTGCTGCTCAAATCTTCACTTTTAATGTGTGTTATATTGTTTAATTTAGTTTTATTTTCCCTTTGCTAACCGGTTCATGAGCGCTAATACAATGCTCCAGTAGGTGTCGCTGTGAGCGTCTAGATGTAGTGTTCCGCCACACATTCACAGAAATAGAAGAAGACGTGCGGCAGTTTTGCTGATTGATGATCTGAGCTCTCCGACTCTACTAATCATTTTTACATTCAAATATTTCTGACAGGGTTTTACCTCCACAGTTCCATCTGATCCGTTGTGGGTGTATTTGAGGAGGTTAACTGTGTTCTGCTGTAAAGATCAAGGTAAGTTCAACTCCGCTAACAGTGGCTGAATCCTAAATGGATTTCTACTTCCTGTGCTAGTGCACTACACAGCCTATAAAATAGTGGTGTTTACACACTCTGTAGTGCACTATATATCCTATCAGGACTCATTTGGAACGCACCCGTAGTGAACCCTTACTGTGTGCAGATAATTATTCATTAATTACTACATTGACGCTAATCATAATCGGGTTTCATTTTATTAATGTCAACGTTGATTGAGCGGCTTAAAATAATATAATTTCGTATTAGTTTAGCTTTATATACGGATCAAGTTTAAAATGCGTGTTTGTTTATATGGACAGTATTTAAAGCGTCACGAAACGCTAAACTTAATTTTCAGAGATTTTAACAGAGATGTTCGTATCGCATATCATAAAAGACAATCTTAGCATCTGTTAATTGTAGGAGAAAGCTGGTTAATTTTTTAATTTATTTATTTATTTATTTATTTATTTATTTATTTATTTAGCTTTTTTTCAGTTTTATTTGTATAGAGCTTTTAACAGTGGACATTGTCCCAGAGCAGCTTTACAGAAATATATAAATTCAGGATATAGATGTTAAATGTATGAATTTATCTCTAATGATCAGCCAGAGGCGACGGTGGTGAGGAAAAACTCCCTGAGACGATATGAGGAAGAAACCTTGAGAGGAACCAGACTCCAAAGGGAACCTGTCCTCATCTGGGTGACACCGGATAGTGCGATTATAAATAAATACACCCCTTCTATAAATGTTCTAAGACTACATGCTGAAATAGTGCAGTTGTGTAAGCAGGAAATTCATTACAGTTTTTACATGAAGTCTGTTTTGTTGAACTTCTCCACTGTTCACTGATGGAGACTTGAGTGTAAAACTGTTTGTGGTAATTGTAGTGCTAAAGCTATCATAGCATAACTGTTCATATGAATTGAGGTCCAAAGCCATCTTTATGGTGTTTAAGTGGAACCATCCTGAGTAATCTCAATGATCTTTAGTCTCCACCATGTGGGGACATCCTCAGCAGCAGCATGTGACTTCCAACTGATGAGAACGCCAACCAGAAGTAGAACATCAGGGTGAATCCGGCAGGTCCGGAGAGCAGTAGGGGTCAGGATCATGGGCGTTAGCTGAACTGTTAATCAGCTGAGCCCAGATTATTCTACATAAAAAAAACCTTTGTATCACATACTTCTAAATAGGCTGTTAGCATGTATTTTTTTTCTAGCTTGTAAGGGCTAATTGAAAATTGGACAAAAAGTTGGATTTATCATAACACTTGCCTCTGGTGTTATCACTGTTTGCAGGACTATCAGACCGATAAAACATAAAACTTTTTGGCTAGCTAACAGAGACTATTATTTATAGTATTTATGCAATATTTTTATGGATGCACAAAAAGCACGCAATTAAACTACAATCCAACATTAATAATATATATTCTGGTGTGTGTGTATATGTGTGTATATTGGGTTCTCTTCCATTTTGGACAAACAGTTGTGTAAAGTTTTAATCTGAAGTTTATATTTGTAGCACTCAGTTTGTGGAACTTATTTTATATAAACAAAAAAAGGGTACTAAAAGCTTGCCCCTCCCCATCAGATTAATCGAAAAAATTATCGTTAGTTGCAGCCCTACTTTAGACGTAAAAAATCCAATATTTAACAGTGCTAGCTTCAGATCAAAGGTGCTGGCTGCGCATTCAGTATGATCTAATTTTATGTTAATTAGGTTACTAAAATAAACTTTCTGAAAATTTCTACATTTTTGTTTATCTCTGGGAACAGACACAGCCTCAATATAATGGAACCTAGGTGATGACTTAGTGCAGCTAGCAGATAGTCGGTTTAGCCTGTTTGTCTTCTCCCTGGCTTTGGCTCTGGATTGTCAGTGATTAACTAGACCTGTTCTGAGACTATGTGCTATGCGAAATGAGAAATGAGAGCGGCACCTTCCGGAGTGGAATGGATACCGTCCCACCCTAACAGGCCAGCCGTGCCCTCAAAACTACTCCAATTATCTATAAAGCCCACACTGTTTTTGGAGCAGCACCTGGACATCCAGCAGTTCAGCAACCATAACCTGCTGTAAGATACATCGCCATGACACATTGGGATGGGGCCAGAGCATACTACTGCATTGGACAGCACCTTCACTGTCAAGATTACCTGCTATGTCCAGTGCCCTGGCTCCTGGTATACACCTAACTAAAGCTGCTAGAGCCCCTAAAGGCCTAGCTAATTTCACGTGCCTTAAGGTAGTTTCCTATAACCAGAGCTTTTTCAGGTATCTCAGGGGGTGCTTCACTGAGGAGAGCAAACCTGTTGGACACGTGAAGCGGAGAGGAGTGGTGCTCTCTGGGCAAGCCTTAGCATTAGATTTGACTTTGTGATTATGCTGCCAAGTCGTCACCCATTCACCCTGCTAGGAGGGCTCTAATGTCGGCGTTGGGGGACTGCTAATTCCACCTGAGGCATCCAGACTTTCCCCTACAGAAACTGCACTGCTCTTACTCTCACTAACCCTCTCTAGTGTCTGGATGCGCACCTCTAATGCTGCAATCTTCTCTGTCAGAGAGCTAATTAATATACACAGCACAAATAAAGCTATTAGTAATGATGGAGGAAGAATGACTAAACATCCTGCACTCAACACACTGAACAAGCTGAACCGTTTGCCATATTGAGTGTTTAACGTACCTTAGTCAAAGATAAGTTGATATTATTTTAGACGGATCCAACGTGGATGGACTCTGCTTGCTGTCTTTAATCAAAAAAACCCAAAAGCGTTCTTTGTAAAAATAAAAACACAACAGAAGGGAAAGTGAAACTACAAGAAATGAGAATGATGGCACAAAATTATGTAGCGAGTCTAGGCTGCGTCGGTTTGAGCACAGACACACAGGAGGCCACTTAGGTGCAGAACTTGGAGGGTTTTTTTTATTCAAAAAAGTGTTTGAAGGTGGGGAAAAAGGGAGGTGGAGTGAGGTGCTCAGGGGTTGGTGTCTTCTTCATCAGTGTAGGTGGCATGGTCTCCCAGTGGGGTTGAGGTCTTTTCTGGAGGTCTGGGAGCTCTGGCGAGGCAGCCAGGGAGCGTGGTCTTCCTCTGAGATGGTATCTTTTGGGGAAAACAGAGAGAAATGCATGAGTAGGGTGTTGGAGACGGTCCCACTCCTTGTTAGAGGAAGAAGGAAGAAGCCTCACCGAACAGGCTATACAGATACTAGTCCAGGCTCTTGTTATCTCAAAACTGGACTACTGCAACTCACTACTCTCGGGCCTCCTGGCCAGCTCCATCAAACCCCTTCAGATGATTCAGAATGCTGCAGCATGCCTCGTCTTCAACCAGCCCAAGAGAACCCATGTCACACCCCTCTTCATCTCCCTCCACTGGCTTCCTGTAGCTGCCCACATCAAATTCAAGGCCTTGATGCTCACCTACAAGACCTTGTCTGGAACAGCACTCTCCTACCTCAACTCTCTCCTGAAGGCTTACGTTCCCTCAGCAATCTGCGATCGATTAGCGACCGACGTTTAGTAGTTCCCACTCAGCGTGGCGCAAGGTCCCTTTCCAGAACCTTCACACTAACTGTTCCTCGCTGGTGGAATGAACTTCCAACCTCAATCTGGACCGCAGAATCTCTCACCATCTTCAAAAAACAGCTAAAGACCCACCTCTTCCATGAACACCTAACCAACTCATAATAAAAAAAAAATTAAAAACATTTTTTTTGCACTTACACCTCTACTCTGTGCACTTTCTCACCTTCTGCCGTGGCATCCCCCTCGTCTTGGGCCATGTAGGCCTGCCGGATGCGTGGAGCCTTCTCTTGTCATGGTGCCCTCTTGGTCTTGGGAGCTGGGCTGATTGGGAACCCTGACCAGTCTCTTCCCAGGAGTAGCGGCACTGGAAGGTCTGGAATGATTCCCACCAGGAGTGGCCAATTTACATTTATTCATTTAGCAGACACTTTTATCCAAAGCAACTTGCAAATGAGGAAATACAAGCAAAGCGATATATCAAGCAGAGAACAATACAAGTAGTGCTACCATACAAGATCTTTTTATTGAGTTCTAGAGAAGCATAGTGCACAGAGTAGAGGTGTAAGTGCTAGAGTAGGTTTTTAAAAATTTTTTTTTAGAATAATGTGGGGTTGGCATTTTAGGGGTTAGTTAGGTGTTCGTGGAAGAGGTGGATCTTTAGGTGTTTTTTGAAGATAGTGACAGATTCTGCTGTCCGGATTGAGGTTGGAAGTTCATTCCACCACTGAGGGACAGTTAGTGTGAAGGTTCTGGAAAGGGACTTTGAGCCACGCTGAGTAGGCACTACTGGGTGGGAGGCTGTGGCTCAGGTGGTAGAGCGGGTTGTCCACTAATTGTAGGGTTGGCAGTTTGATTCCCGGCCCATATGACTCCACATTCCGAAGTGTCCTTGGGCAAGACACTGAACCCCAAGTTGCTCCCTATGGCAAGTTAGCGTCTTGCATGGCAGCTCTGCTACCATTGGTGTGTGCGTGAATGGGTGAATGAGACACAGTGTAAATCGCTTTGGATAAAAGCACTATATAAGTGCACTATTTATCATTTACTGAGCGTCGGTCACTAATTGATTGCAGAATGTAAGCCTTTAGGAGAGAGTTGAGGTAGGAGGGTGCTGTTCCAGACAAGGTCTTGTATCTGAGCATCAAAGCTTTGAATATGATACGGGCGGCTACAGGAAGCCAGTGGAGGGAGATGAAGAGGGGTGTGACATGGGTCCTTTTGGTCTGGTTGAAGATGAGACATGTTGCTGCATTCTGAATCATCTGAAGGGGTTTGATGGAGCTGGCTGGGAGGCCCGAGAGTAGTGCATTGCAGAAGTCCAGTTTTGATATGACAAGAGCCTGGACTAGTAGCCGTGTGGCCTGTTTGGTGAGATGGGCTCTTATTTTTATTGATGTTGTACAGGATGAACCTACAGGACCATGCAGTTGTTGAGATTTGGTCTGTAAAGGTCAAGCTGTAATCAAAAGTCACCCCAAGGTTCCTGGCCATCCTGGTTGGCTTGAGTGTGATTGAGCCGAGCTGTACAGTGAGGTTGTGGTTGATTGAGGGGCAGGCTGGGATGACGAGAAGCTCAGATTTTGCCTAGTTGAGCTTAAGGTGGTGTTCCCTCATTCAGTCTGAGATGTCAGACAGGCAAGCAGAGATTCATGCAGAGAGAGATGGATCATCAGGCTGGAAGGACAAATAGAGCTGGGTGTCATCAGCATAGCAATGATATGAGAAGCCATGCGACTCAATCACCTGCCCTAGAGATGTAGTATAAAAAGAAAAGAGCAGTGGACCCAGGACTGACCCCTGAGGAACCCCAGTTGTGAGTTGTTGAGTTTCAGAAATACCTCCCCTCCACAATACCTTGAAGGATCTGTCTGACAGATAGGATTCCACCCAGTGCAGAGCCATTCCGGTGATGCCCAGGCTGGAGAGAGTTGACAGGAGGATCTGATGATTCACAGTGTCAAAAGCAGCAGAGAGGTCGAGTAGGATGAGGACAGACGATCTTGAGGTTGCTCTTGCTAGTCATAAGGCTTCATTGACGGAAAGCAGAGCAGTCTCCGTGGAGTGACTGCTTGAGAAGCCAGACTGCTTGGTGTCCAGGAGGTTGTTCTGTGTGAGGAAAAATGGAGAGTTGATTAAAAACAGCTCTATCAAGGATTTTGGAAAGAAAAAGGAGGAGGGAAACAGGCCTGTAGTTGTCAACTTGCAGCAGGATTAAGTGATGGTTTTTTAAGCAGTGGGGTAACCCGGGCCTGCTTGAATGAAGTAGGGTATGTGCCAGTAGAGAGGGATGTGTTAAATATGTGTGTGAGTGCAGGTAATAGTGTGGGAGAGATGGACTGAAGAAGGTGAGAAGGGATAGGGTCAAGAGGACAGGTTGTGGTACGGCTAGAAAGGAAGAGTTATGAGACATCAGTCTCTGAGAGAGGAGAGAAGGAGGCCAGTTGAGAGTTACATGGAGGAGGAGCCAGTCTATGCGTGTCTGGGGTTGAGAACTGGTTCCTGATTGATGTAACCTTGTTGGAAAAGAAAGTGGCAAAGTTATCTGCAGTGAGAGAGGTAGGGGAAAGGGGAGGAGGGGGACTGAGAAGAGAAGAAAAGGTTTTGAAGAGAGTACGGGTGTTGGGAGAGCTTCCAATCTTCTCTTGGTAGTATAGGGCTTTAGCAGTGGAGAAGCTATGGGAAAAAGAGTAGAGAAGTGTTTGGTAATTGGTTAGGTCAATCGTATCATTAGATTTACACCATTTCTTTTCAGCTGCTCTTAGTTTGTCCGTCAGCCATGATACAGTGCCCCCTGGAGCAGAGCAGGTTAAGGGCCTTGCTCAAGGGCTCAGCAGTGACAGCTTGGCAGTGCTGGGGCTTGAACCCCCAACCTTCTGATTAGTAATCCAAAGCCTTAACCACCAAGCCACCCAAGATCTGATTTGCAGATTTATAGAATATATCAGAATGCTTTATTTGGTTAAAAAATTAAATCAATAATTTTTGTCTTTCTCTGATGCAGATTTGAGGGGTGTACTGTCTCCTCCTGTTGTCCTCTTTCCTACACATCATAACTTAACCTCCACAAGAATATCAAGCATTTCAACTATGATGAAGTCAGAAGAGATTAAATGTGAGGATCTGGAACCCATGGAGAGCTGCAGTAGTGATCAAATCTCTGATACTTTCCACTCCAAGATCTCTCACAGACGAGTGCGGGAAAAAAATCACCACTGCTCAGTGTGTGGAAAGAGTTTCGATCGGAAAACTTATCTCAGACAGCATCAGCGGACTCACACGGGAGAGAAGCCGTATCAGTGCTCGCAATGTGGGAAGAGTTTCAGGCAAAAGAGTCATGTCAAACCTCACGAGCGCATTCACACAGGAGAGAAGCCATATCAGTGCTTAGAGTGTGGGAAGACATTTACCTGGCAGATAGCCCTCCAACGACACCAGCACATTCACGCAGGAGAGAAACCGTATCAGTGTTCACATTGTGAGAAGAGGTTTAGTGAGACACGTCTTCTCATAAATCACCTCCGCGTTCATACAGGAGATAAACCGTATCAGTGCTCAGAGTGTGGTATGAGTTTTACACAAAAGAGCAATCTCCAAAAACACCAACGCATTCACACTGGAGAGAAACCGTATCACTGCCTAGAGTGTGGGAAGAGTTTTACACAAAAGTCTAGTTTCCAAATACACCAACGCATTCACACTGGAGAGAAACCGTATTACTGTCTAGAGTGTGGGAAGAGTTTTAGTCGAGAGGACACTCTCCATGTACACCAACGCGTTCACACTGGAGAGAAACCGTATTATTGCTCACAGTGTGAAAAGAATTTTACTACCCTGAGTCACCTCCGACAACATCAACGCATTCACACTGGAGAGAAACCGTATTACTGCCTAGTGTGTGGAAAGACTTTTAGTCGAGAGGACACTCTCCAAATACACCAACGCATTCACACTGGAGAGAAACCGTATTACTGCTCACTGTGTGGAAAGAATTTTACTAGCGTGAGTCATCTCCGAAAACACCAGCGCATTCACACTGGAGAGAAATCGTATCACTGCTCAGAGAGTGGGAAGAGTTTTAGGACACACAGTAATTTTCAGCAACACAAGCACATTAACAAAGCTGAAAATAAGGATATGATATAATTTTCAGCAAAGTGTGGGAATTAACTAGTTTTATTCTAAATGTTTATTTTATGTAAAATTAACCACTTTATCTGTTTTGGAATGTTTTGCAGATTCTTGATGAAGTTTCAATTAAAAGTATTTTAACATTAAGCAACAATGTATGGATTTTGCTGCAGTAGAAAACAGTATTGCAAACCAAGGGGCATATACAGTACCCTCCACTAATATTGGCACCCTTGGTAAATATGAGCAAAGAAGGCTGTAAAAAATTATTTACTGTTTAACCTTTCGATCTTTTGTTAAAAAAATTCACAAAAAATACTCTGCTCTCATGGATATCAAACAATTGCAAACACAACACAGGTTTATAAAAAGAATATCTTTGTTAAATATAGGTGTGCAACAATTATTGACACACCTATGAATTCATATGGGAAAAATATATATGAAGTATATTCCCATCAATGTTTTATTTTTTTTTAGTACACCTGGGTGACTAGGAAGAGGAAATTGTTTCATGACTTCCTGTTTCACAGGGGTATAAATATGAGGTAACACATAGGCCAAATTCCCTTAGTCATTCATAACAATGGGTAAGACCAAGGAATATAGATGTGATTTGCAGCAAAAGGTTGTTGAGCTTCACACAAAGGGAAGTGTCTATAAGAAAATAGCACAAACATTGAAAATGCCCATTTCCACCATCAGGGCAATAATTAAGAAGTTCTATCCATCCATCCATCCTCTATACCGCTTTATCCTTTTCAGGGTCACCAGGATTAAGAAGTTCTAGTCAACTGGAAATGTTATGAATCAACCTGGAATTGGACGTGTGTCTAAATCATCTCAACACACTGTGAAGAGGACAGTTTGAGTGGCCAAAAAAATCTTCAAGGGTCACAGCTGGAGAATTGCAGAAGTTAGTTATGTCTTGGGGTCAGACTCCAAAACTACAATCCGAAGTCATCTACATCACCACAAGTTGTTTGGAAGGGTTTCAAGAAAAACGCCTCTACTCTCATCCAAAAACAAACTCAAGGATCTTCAGTTTGCAGACACTACTGGAACTTAAAATGGGATTAGGTTCTATGGTCAGATGAAACCAAAATAGAGCTTTTTGGTAGTAAACACCAGAGGTGGTTTTGGAGCACACAGAGAGGTAGCCATATGGAAAAGTACCTCATGCCCACGGTTAAATATGGAGGTGGATCTTTAATGTTTTGGGGCTGTTTTTCTGCCAGAGGACCTGGATATTTTGTTAGGATACATGACATCATGTACATCAACAAATATCAACAGATATTAAATGAAAACCTGACTGCCTCTGCCAGAAAGCTTCAAATGGGCCGTGGTTGGATCTTCCAGCAGGACAATGATCCAAAACATACATCAAAATCAACACAAAAATGGTTTACTGAACACAAAATCAAGGTCCTGCCATGACCATCCCAGTCCCCTGACCTGAACCCCATAGAAAACCTGTGGGGTGAACTGAAGAGGAGAGTCCAGCAGTGTGTTTGAAAGATCTGCTGGGGCCTTGAGCATGGCCTTTAACCCTTAATTTATCAGCTGCATAAATGTAAATTGCTCTGGATAAGGGTCAAATGCCGTAAAAATGTAATGTAATAATTGCATTCCCAGTTGGATATATTGAGATTGTAAGACATTAACAAGATCAAATATATTCTTTGAATCCTGTAATTCCATGACAGCGTGGTCAAATAGTTGGTGAATAGATGTTATATTCTTGAATAGCCATGAAATAATAGAAATTGTGAATTTCCTTGATTTAAAAAGTAAGGATTTGACCAGATATGAGAATATTTGTTTGAACAACGATAATGAAAATAAAGTTCCTCCATTGGCATAATCAATGAAATTAAACAATTGTTGTAACTCTGCAATGGTTTTTATAAATGAAATAATAAAAGGGATTTCTGATATTTTGATAGAATATCTGACAGACTTAAATAATCTTTTTGTGGATCATTTACCTGTAATGAATTAGGTAATTCTGTAATGAATTAGGATTCTTGATGGTCTTTTTCGCCACTGCTGGATATTTCGGTTCTCTTGGTTTGAGAGGTTTGATTCAGTAATATGGAAATGGTCTGCACTTGTATCACACCGTTTAACCTTATCACTTCTCCAAAGCACTTTACACTGTTTCTCATTCACACACACACAAACACACAAAGCTGCCATGCAGATGTTAGCCTGCCATAAGAAGCAACTTTGGGTTCAGTGTCTTGCCCAATAATGTTTCGGCATGTGGAGCGGCCGGGGATCGAACCGTCAACCCTGCGATTAGTGGACAATCCGCTCTACCACCTGAACCATGAGCCCCAAAAAATAGGTACTTCTGTCCCGTTCACTGAACAAAATAATGTAGAAATTTAGAAGAAATTCCATAAATCCACAATCTAAACAGGATCAAGATGTCCATGTTAGAAATTACTCAACGAATCAGGTCCAGCAGGAGTAGTGTGTGTGATGCATAGATATAAAACACAAAATACATCAAAGAAAAAGTTCTGAATTAAATGTTTAATACTCTTAAAGCTTCTCTTCTTGACTCTATAAAATAATACCCTCTTTATAATAACTATTAAATAATATTTTTTTTATAGTCTATATAACAGTGGACATTGTCAAATCAATCACAGTTTATTTATATGTCACATTTAAAAACAACACAAGTTGACCAAAGTGCGTTACTCTCCCAAAATTACAATCCAAGCACATTTAAAACATATACAATATAACACATGAACATGAACAGTTATAATAAATTTAAGGACAGTTATACGCAGCAGAGTAAAGATGAGTCCTCAACAGCAGTTTAAAAGATTCAGTTTCATCACAAGATCTAATGTGGACAAGAAGAATGTTCCAGAGACGAGGAGCTGCAATAGAGAAGGTACGATCTCCTTTAGATTTCAATCGTGACTTTGGGACACTTACAATGAAACTCTGTGGATCTTAAAAGTCTAGACATTTGATATAGCTCTGGAAGATCAGTTATATACTCTGTTCCAAATCCATGTAAACCCTTAAAAACCAGTAAAAGTACTTTATCTTGAACCCTGCATTTAACTGGGAGCCAGTGCAGGGAAGCCATCACAGGAGAGATGCTAGTGTACTTCCTAGCGTAGGAGTCTAGCTGCTGCATTTTGCACTAACTGTAAATGTGATAATAAATTGTTTAACAGCCCCAAATATAAAGAATTACAGTAATCCAGTCTAAATTAAATAAAAGCATGAATAACAGTTTCCATAACCTTAAAAGACAGGAAATATTTTAATTTTAGCAACAAAAAAAAGCTACTTTTTACCACAGCATTAATCAGCAAAATTATTATCAGGGTGGGTAGAAATAGTGAAATGGTCATGACATAAGATTTGCTGTCTCTTGGGGTCACTTTGAGCTGGGAAACTGTTTGTAAACTCTGTTTAATTTGGAAGATACAGTGACATATATCAACATTTCTACCGGAGATGTGAGAACTGCACAATTTCAAAACGGAAATATGTCAATAGCCCTGAGTTTAAGTAGCATATTGCCTGGGGAAGAAACAGTCTGTTTTGCTGCTCAAATCTTCACTTTTAATGTGTGTTATATTGTTTAATTTAGTTTTATTTTCCCTTTGCTAACCGGTTCATGAGCGCTAATACAATGCTCCAGTAGGTGTCGCTGTGAGCGTTTAGGTAACGTTCCGCCACACATTCACAGAAATAGAAGAAGACGTGCGGCAGTTTTGCTGATTGATGATCTGAGCTCTCCGACTCTTCTAATCATCTTTACATTCAAATATTTCTGACAGGGTTTTACCTCCACAGTTCCATCTGATCCGTTGTGGGTGTATTTGAGGAGGTTAACTGCGTTCTGCTGTAAAGATCAAGGTAAGTTCAACTCGGCTAACAGTGGCTGAATCCTAAATGGATTTCTACTTCCTGTGCTAGTGCACTACACAGCCTATAAAATAGTAGTGTTTACACACTCTGTAGTGCACTATATATCCTATCAGGACTCATTTGGAACGCAGCCGTAGTGAAACCTTACAGTGTGTGCAGATAATTTTTAATTGGATGCACACTGTAATGTTTTTTCGTTTTATTTGCATTGATAATGGTTAAGTAGGTAGTAAGTGTACCTTGCTAACCCATCAGTAAAGCCTTAGAAAAATACTAAAGTAGTTTATGTTGGCCTGTTTAACGTGATCTGTCCAAAACCAGGGAAATTCTCAACATCACAGTGAGGGTGGCTTGGTTAGGAGCTTTTATGGTTATTTATTGATTGTCATATTGATATTTTTTATGTTTTGTGCTAATGCCAAGAGCATCACTTTCCAGTACTTCACAGACAGTTTGAACAAACAGGAAAGCTGTTGTGTAGCTCTTAATTTCAGTTTATAAAATTATACAATGTGGGTTATGTGTTCAATTTTGAGCCACTGACCATTTCTGCCTTTTTTTGAATGCAGATATGAGTGGTGTCCTGTCTTCTCTTGTTGTCCTCTTTCCTGCACATCTTTAAATTTACCACCAAGAACATCAAGCGATCCAACCAGGATGAAGTCAGAAGAGATTAAATGTGAGAATCTGGACCCCACAGAGATCCCCAGTATTAGCCAAAGCTCATCCGGTTCTTTTCACATGAACACCTCTCCCAGACGAGTGCAAAAAGAATTTCACCAGTGCTCACAGTGTGGGAAGTATTTCAGTCAAAAGTGCCATCTTAACCAACACCAGCGCATTCACACTGGAGAGAAACCGTATCAGTGTTCACAGTGTGGGAAGAGTTTTGCAGAGAGAGGTAATCTCATAAAACACCAGCGCATTCACACAGGAGAGAAGCCGTATCGCTGCCCTCAGTGTGGGAAGAGTTTTGCAGAGAGAGGTAATCTCATAAAACACCAGCGCATTCACACAGAGGATAAACCGTTTCACTGCTCGGAGTGCGAGAAGAGTTTTAATCGAGAGGACGCTCTCCAAGAACACAAACACGTTCACACCGGGGAGAAACCCTTTTACTGTTCAGCATGTGGAAAGAGTTTTACCAGGTATACCAGTGTCCAGCGACACCAGCGCATTCACACAGGAGAGAAGCCGTATCACTGCTCACAGTGTGGGAAGAGGTTCAGTGAGAGACGTAATCTCATACAACACCTTCAGCTTCACACAGGAGAGAAGCCGTATCAGTGCTCACAGTGTGGGAAGTGCTTTACACAAAAGTGTAATCTTCAGCAACACCTGCGCATTCACACAGGAGATAAACCTCATCAGTGCTCACACTGTGGGAAGAGTTTTACACAAAGAAGTCATCTTCAACAACACCAGCGTGTTCACACAGGAGATGAACTGTTCCACTGCTTAGAGTGTGGGAAGAGTTTTACACAAGGAACTGATCTCTATATATGCCAACACATTCACACGGGAGAGAATCCGTATTACTGCACACAGTGTACTACTTATAGTAGTCTCCATCAACACCAGCACATGTGCACAACTGTGAATGAGGACATGCTGCAGTAATCATGAGAATGTGGGGAATTCCATCCATTTTCCATACCGCTTATCCTACACTGTCCTACTGCATTTCATTGCCTCTGTGCTTCTGCTCTGACCATGACGATAAAGTTGAACCTAATCTAACCTGCACAGGGTCACGGGGAGGCTGAAGCCTATCCCGGGAATCTGGAAATGCCAAATCAGCCTGCAGTGCGTGTCTTTGGACTGGGGAGGAAACCAGAGTACACAGAGGAAACCCCTGAAGCACAGGGAGAACATGAACTCCCTACGTACACAGGGTGAAGGTGGGATTCGAGCCCCCAATCCCGGAGGTGTGAGGCAAACATGCTAACCCACTAAGCCACCTTGCCCCACCATGGGTAGGAATTATATATCTAAATTAATATTGGGACAAATATGTTCTAGAACCACTTTATAAACTCCATTGGAGATTCTACTTCTGTATATTCCTTTCTGTTTGCTAGAGGAGTTGGTGGGAATTTCATCAGCCAGGAGCATTCCATGTTTTAGTATTTTATTATTGTGTGCCCAATATCATCCTTATATCAATATAATATAATATAATACAATACATTGTGTATGTATATAGATAAATAAATAGACTTTTTGCCATTTTAAGTGACTGAACAGTCAAATACAATAATAATTGTATTATGCCAATAAGGTTGATGAAATTAATCAATTGTAATATTTTTTTAAATAGGAAAAATAATAGGATGTCTGGGGATTTACCAAATGTATGATAAAACTAAATAATTGTATTGGTGGATATTGGAAGTTTATTAGTAAAGGACCTAAAAACACTTTTTTTTAAACCTAAGAGACAAGTTAAAATACTGTGCTTACATTTCCATACCGTGGGGAGCACATGCCTTCACTTCATGGTCTTTCACCACTGCTGGATATTTCAGTCCTCTCAGTTTGAGATTGATTAGGTAATAACACTCTACTTTCTCACCTATTTCCCCAGCTCTGACTCTCCAGCACTCTCATCCAGCAATGTATTGGCCCCTTCTTCCATACATTACTTTGCTATCTCTGCAGCAGTGAATGGCTAAATTTCATTTGATAGGAAGTAGTTATGTTTTGTTTTGCACGTCACATTAGCACTTTTGACCAATGCATGGACCTGAACCTGAAGAAGGGTGGATAAACACATACTTCTCTGTCCATTTGTCATTAAACTTTGTGTATCATTGAGATTTCTTTTGTCATGTTGTCTATGTTTACATGCAGTCTAGTAATCCATTGATAACCCAACTGATAGATCCATCAGAAAAGAAACACCTCAGTCGGAATAGAGTAAACTGAAAGAGGCCAATCCAAATCAAATTTCATTCCCATTGAATGAGGTGAGTAATCCTTTTGATAATATATTGAATAGAAGAATAAAAGCAACAGATTTTCATCAGATTACTTTCACAATCGGAATGTAAGGAAATACAGATAATGTTCCAGACGGGAATCTATTTAAAAATAATTATGATGTTGGATGTACGCTCCCACAATTCACAGTGCATATCAGACCAAAAACTTTGAACCAAAAACATGAATTCCAAGACCTCCATAATCAGATTGATAGATCTGGACAGTAGCTCTGGATAGTAGCTCTGGATAAGGGTATTGAACCATTTCTAAAGTTTTCAATGTTCTGAAGAGCACCGGGACTTTTCCTAGAGCCATCCATCCGGCCAAACTCTGTAACCAGCCTAAAAGAACCCAATGGCCACACTAACAGAGCTTCAGAAGTCCTCTGAGGGACAACCATCTCAGAAATACTCCATCAATCAGGCCTTTTATAGTAGATTGGCTAGATCAGGGGCATCCAATCTTATCCACAAAGGGCCGGTGTGGGTGCAGGTTTTCATTTCAACCAAGCAGGAGGTTATTCTAACAGAAAAGGTAGACTGAATCTGGAAAGGGATGTACAAAAATCACATTTGAGGGTTATGGTCAGATGTTCACAAACCTTTGGCCATATAGTGTAACTTTATACTTACAATTTATTTACAGGGATAAAATAACAAGCTGTAGTAGTTGTGTGCACTAGGCTGTTGACCTGGAGCACCGAGCCCTCTTCAAGTCTGACTGGCACCAATATGTTTAAGTTTGAGATGTTAGTCATGATCTTTACAGTTTTAGTGATTGTCATTTGGTTATGAGGTTCAGCCTTTTTTAGAGACCTCCCAAACCTCATGTGGAGAAGCTGTGTGTCAGAGTGGGAAGGAGTGTACTGTCCAATAAACACAAATATTTTTTCTATGCAAATCCCATCTGCTTACACACCCATTTACCCAAGATGCACTGTGTAGGAGCCATGTAATATGTGTTATGACTGTTTAAATTCTTTGGGAACAATGTGTGTATCATTGATTAGTCAGGTTTAAAACACCTGTTGGTGTATGTGCAGTCAGGAGGAAGGGGTTGAGCTGGGAGCACATATTTTTTGTATATCCATTACATAGACAACTTGATCGGTGTTACCCGAACCAGCATTAGGATTACTTTCATAGTGAACATTAGTGTTTACAGAAACACTCTGAGTGCTCGGACATGACTTTGGAATTTTCTGAGGATAAAGAGCCTGGGAAAGTTGGCTTTGCACCCAAGTCCGCATAATCCTTAGATCCATATCCAAAATTTATATTGGAGGCCCCCCTGCACCCCTCCTATGACAACACGTTTTTCCTCCCATTACTTTAAAATGTTAACTTGATTAAACTTTTTTTTTTTTTTAAGTCAGTTTATTCTAATTTAATTAGAAATTACTCATAAAGCCTCATTGACTAAAAATTTTAAGACAGCCAGGATTATATATATACAAAAAAAATCAGTAATTTATTTACAGTAACAAACCCACTATTTGGGATAAGGAACCGGTTTGCCTACTCTGTACAGTAAAATGGGGGGGGGGGGGGGGGGGACCACCTCATGGGTTTAACCCTCTAACCCCGTAAGGCTGAAAAACCGGCTTGCCCGTCTTTGACCTTTTCCTGTAAGGACGATATACCGGCTTGGTGGTCTATGCCAAATCCCCGTAAGGCCAATATAACGGCTTTACAGTGTAAACGTTATCCCCGTAAGGCCAGTATACCGGCATTACTCTGCTATGATTCCTTACTTATTTAATTATTATTTTTTGACCCAGAAGGTTGATGACGTCATGACGTCACGACGTGGTTGTGACATTATGCCGTCATTTCGATGTAAATGATCCAAGCGTGAATATTGCTGTAATAGTAGAAGTTAACTAAAAATGCCAAAGCGAAAAGCTAATCGAGTTCCAGCTAAAGTTACACCTACAGTGAACACAGGTACATCTAAAACAGTGAAAAAAAAGAAAACATACACAGTTACACAGGCGAGAACAAGGATTCTAGGTAGTGACAGCAGTGAAAGTTCAGGCGATGTTGAAACCGAAACTGATAGTGACGCAAACTCTCATGATTCAGACCCTGATCCGTCTTCATCTTCAGCATCAACCAGTGCGACTGACACTGCGGGGGTTTGGAGTCATAACGTGACAATTTCTTTGCATTCGTGAAAACAGTACCTGCTGGTCTGATTACCACCAGAAAGTTGACTTTTGGCGCTAAAATGCATTTATTCAAAGGCATTGACCACGCTGATGCTTGTATGGTACTTCTGAATGAGTATAAGGATTTTAGCAAGCATTTCTCTAGTTAAGAATTGTGCTCTAAGTGGAGTAAAAACACTGAACTGCTTTATTTTCAAAGTAATATTACACAAATACATTATTATAAGTTGTTTCAAGGCCTAAAAATGTTAAAATTAAAATGTTGATTTTGGGGCCAATTTTGGCCCGGGAACTCAGGGTTGGCATGCTGTTTCTATGGGGAATATAGGGTTGTGGGACATAATACTGTGGGAACTAAGGGGTAAGAGGGTTAAAATTTGAGCTCTGGAGATGAGACAACCTTATGGGTCTCAGGTTGGATCTCTGGAGATGAGGTCGCCACAGTGACCTCCAGCTGGAGCTCCGCAGGTGCTCTCTTGTGGAGCTGTTTGTGAGTACGCCAGCTGCTCTTGAAACAGGTCAGGTTTGTGGCCTGGACATCCGAACACCTGAACTAAAAGTTTAACCATACGGCTTACATGGCTAAGCTGACCGCCCCCCCTAGAAATCAGGAACTCGACCCAACTGCGAGCTGGGCCAGTGAGTCAAGACAGCATGAATCCCAGCCACTGCTCCTCTGTAGGCTTGGGGTACTCCAGGCTTGTAAAATAAAACTGGCATTGGAGTATATAACCTTCGGGACATACCTCAAAGCCATTGAAGGAAGCTGGTACTCCCAGGGGGTACCATTGGGGAAAACACACAGAATCAAAGGCTGGTACAGATATCCCAGCGTAATGCTCTCCTGCTGCTTCCATGTTGTAGGCGAAGTATTCTGTCACATAATAAACGTAAAGGACACTAGGATGGACGCAAGTGCAGATAAGAGCTTTTACATAAAGAGAGGCAGGCAGACAAATCTAAAACATCAGACAATAGCGTGGTCAGAAACATGGCAATGGGTCAGGCGACTGGCAAACAGGCATAAATGAGGCAAAACCAGAATCAAGAACAAGGGCGAGAACAAGATCAAAACAATACCACACGAACCGATAACAAATAGTTGGTATACGGAAATCTCACGCAATATTCGCAAAGTCATAGTGTTAGAACAGTCTCTTATATACTGTGGTTGTGAGTGTGTGTGAGATTGGATGCAGGTGTGTGCGATTAGAATGAGTATGAGTGTTGTGTGTGTGTGTGTGTGTGAGTGAGTGAGTGTTCTGGGAATTGCAGTCCATGGCAGCCATGTTTGTAGGCTGCCATGCAGTATGGGAAATGTAGTCACTGGTTTGCTGTGATATGACAATTCTATTACTAAACATGACTTTCATTTGAATGCGTGCAATTCACTGGAGTAGACACTTCAATAACTTTTTGAAAAATGTATGTAAAAAGTAAAATGAAGGTAAAATTATGTTTTTTTATACATAAAGAGTAAAAACACAGAAAAAATCCTTCATCAGGATCTCATAATTCATGCATGAAATGGAAGAACAGCAATAACAGAGCAGAAATTCTGCCAATTAGGATTTTCCCCAAATCCATAACGAATGTTTTTCAGAATTCACTAGGAAAAGAATTAGTAATAATCACAACAGAAAGCCACCACTGAAAGTTAAGCATTTTAGAATTTATTTCTTGCAGCAGATCACGATTAAAAAATCCCCCAATCTAACTCAGCGTTAAAATGAATAAGTTTATTAAATAAAATTCTAATTACTAAGTAACAGACCTAAGTAACGTTCTGTATTTCACAGTCTACCTTATTTGCCTGCTTCTTAAGATGCTTCATGAAAAAAAACAGAATACACATAAAATTCATCAAATGTTCAATGCATCATTTAACCAGAGTTGTGGGGTTTCACGCATCCCTGCATGCAACCTTTATATCCCTTCACCTCTCTCCAATTACTGTAGTCTAAGTCTGTCCCAATTCACTAAATCAGGTTTGGTCATTTGTGACATATTGAAAATGATTAAATTATAAACATCTATACATGATTTGAACCAAGGGTATGTTGTATATTTATACAGTATATTTTGTTACAGTAGTACATTAGAATACACTACAGCAAAACTTCAAAAATAATCAAATCTGATCTCCCTTCAGTACACTCTCTGTACATAAAATACATCTGGAAAAGGGTCTTTAAAATGTCCTCTGACCCCTCCCACCCAGCACATGTCATACGGCATCTGGCAAAAGATTTAATGATTAACCAATGTGCTTCAGTAAAAGTTCCTTTCCTTCCGCCATCAAAAAACTCAACTCATAACCGCTCACATCTCCAGTCACTACTGCTGTTATTGGTTAGGCTATCTGTACTACAGCAACTTTTGCACATTTACTCTTCACAAAAAATATATGGACAAGTTATTGTTATTTTAGCTGTTTACCACAGTATACTGGAGTTGAATTTAAATAATGAATATGTGCTCAAAAGCCAGACTTTTATTTTGTATTTCCATCCAAATTATGAAGGTTGTAGGAATTACAGTACTTTTTATTTGTTGATCAGATTAGAAACTTCATTGTTATTTTTAAACATACTCATCTCTGTTCCACAAAATGTTCCTCTGTGTTATTCAGAGTTTGACTGCAATCCAAACAGTGGGGTGCTACACTCTGGTGGGGTACAGGTGAGTGGTGAAATGGAAAATACAAAAGAATTTATTTATAAGACTGCATCAGACCTGCCAACCTTCCTCAGAGTATGGTGGAAAGTACTTAGCCCTAACACAACCAAGCTGCCACTGTTGGTCCTTTGAGCAAGGTCCTTTACCCTTTCTGTTCCAGGGGTACCGTATCATGTCTAACCCAAATGTCCTAACAAGCTGGGATATCTGACGAAGCTTTAGTAATCTTTACTCTTTAGTCAGCTCACCAGATGCCAAAGAGAAGTATTATTTTTAAAAGATAAAAGATTATTCTGCATTTTCTTTCAATGTGTTCCACTTTTATCGATACATGATAAATACTGTTCTTCCTGGACCTGATTTGTTGAATTTGACAAAATCCGGGGCACACCTTTTTAATTTTTTAATTAAAAGTTTGTTTAGTATTACTGACATGACCTTGTTGCTAACACATACGGTCATGTGGAAAAAATAAGGACACCCCATGGAAATTTTTTTTAGACATATTTGGTCAAGCAAACATTTGATCCTCTTTGAAACCGTGCTTATTAATAAAGCTGATACACGTTTATCACACCATCAAATCCATAAAATTATAATCAGGTGTTGAAGATTGGGTGCCAGTGGTCAAAACCTGCTTAGAGAGTGCAGGTAGAACTGGTCTTATTTATTCCCCTCTCATATCTAGTGTCCCCTTTGTTATTGAGGTGTGTAGTGTCAACATACTAAGATCTAAAGAGTTCTGCAAGTCCTTCAGAAAAAAGGTTGTGGATGTCTAGAAGTCTGGAAAAGGATTTAAAAAGTTCTCCAAATTATTTGAAATACATCATTCCACTGTAAGGAAAATAATCTACAAATGGTGTAGATTTCGATGACTGCCAATTAGTCCAGGACCGGCTGTCCCAGCAACTTCAGCCCAAGATCAGACAGTCTGATGCAAGAACAAGCCTACAAGAACCATCACAGGATCTGCAAGTAAGTCTTGCAAATGTTGGGGTCAAAGTGCATGCTTTTACAATCAGAAAGAGATTGCACAAATTTGACCTGCATTGGAGGCATGCCAGGAAATAGCCTTTGCAAGACTACAGTTTGCCAAAGAACATATAGTCAAAGACCAGGCCTTTTGGAATAATGTGCTCTGGACAGATGAATCAAAGATAGAGTTGTTTGGCCACAGTAACAGCAGGCATGTTTGGCGCAGATCAAAGACAGCTTTTCAGGAGAAGCACCTCATACCAACTGTGAAGCACAGTGGTGGAAATGTTATGGTTTGGGGTTGCTTCACAGCCTCAGGGACTGGACAGCTTGCATTTGTTGATTCAACTATTAATTCTGAATCATATCAAAGAGTGCTTGAAGATAACGTAAATCCATCTGTCCAAAAGTTGAAGTTGAACCACCATGGAATGGCTCAAAAAGAAGAAACAGGGGGTTAAGAAACGGCCTAGTCAAAGCCCAGATTTGAATCCCACTGAAATGTTGTGGGGGGGGTTTGAAAGAAAACCCTCAAACATCTTGCAGCTGAAATAATATTGCATGGAGGAGTGGTCAAAAATTCCAGCAAGCCGATGTCAGAGACTGGTAGACAGTTATGCAAAACGCAGACAAGAAGTTATTTCTGCTAAAGGGGGCAATACGAGCTTCTGAGGCCAAGGGTGTACTTACTTTTTCTACAGAAGATTATCACATCAATTTCCATGGGGTGTGCTTATTTATTCACATGACTATTTGCATATCTGACTCCTTCATTAACAAAAGTATACCATTTATTTTAGTTCAGGGTTGTCCAAATGTGTAAAAATTATTCAGCAATTATTTAACCATTCTGTCTTAGAATTCCAAAATTTAGGAACATATAAAATCTTTATGATAACTTTATATCTAATGATGACGTGATTAAAAAAACACTCAAAACAACTACAGTATGTCCTCATTCTCAGGTGTGTCAATGTGCTTGTGTCGCTTAAAATTTCTGTTTGTACTAAAACTCATCCCACATTGTGAGCATTGATACGGTTTCTCTCCAGTGTGAACACGCTGGTGTTGTTGGAGAATACTCCTTTGTGTAAAACTCTTCCCGCACTGTGAGCAGTGATACGGCTTCTCTCCTGTGTGAATTCTTTGGTGTGTTATGAGATTACCACTATCAATAAACCTCTTTCCACACTGAGAACACTGATACGGTTTCTCTCCTGTGTGAATGCGCTGATGTCTAAGGAGATGACTCTGGCAAGTAAAACTCTTCCCACATTGTGAACAGTAATACGGTTTCTCTCCGGTGTGAACGCGTTGGTGTAACTGGAGACTGTCCTTTTGAGTAAAACTCTTTCCACACTGTAAGCAGTGATATGGTTTATCTCCTGTGTGAATGCGCTGATGTTTACGGAGAGAACCCCACTGTGTAAAACTCTTCCCACATTGTGAGCAGTAATATGGTTTTTCTCCTGTGTGAATGCGTTGGTGTAATTGGAGATTGTACTCTCGATTAAAACTCTTTCCACACTGTAAGCAGTGATATGGTTTATCTCCTGTGTGAATGCGCTGATGTTTATGGAGAGAACTCAACTGTGTAAAACTCTTCCCACATTGTGAGCAGTAATATGGTTTCTCTCCGGTGTGAATGCGCTGATGTAATTGGAGACTGTCCTCTCGATTAAAACTCTTCCCACACCCTGAGCAGTGATACGGTTTATCTCCTGTGTGAATGCGCTGATGTTTATGGAGACTGTCCTCTCTAGTGAAACGCTTTCCACAGTCTAAGCAGTGATACGGTTTCTCCCCTGTGTGAATGCGCTGGTGTCGTTGGAGAGTACTCAGTTGTGTAAAACTCTTCCCACACTGTGAGCAGTTATATGGTTTATTTCCTGTGTGAATCCGCTGGTGTTGTTTGAGATAACTCTTTTTACTGAAACTCTTCCCACACAATGAGCAGTGGTGAATTTCTTGTTTAATTGGTTTGGGAGAGGTGTTCATGTGGGAAATATCAGATGAGCTTTGGTGATGACTGGAGCTCTCTGAGGGTTCGACATCCTCACATTTAATTTCATCTGATTTCATCCCAGTTGGATCTCTTGATATTCTTGTGGAGGTAAACTTACACTGCATATGTAAGACAGCAGGAGAACACCTGCAACAGGACAGCAGTCATGTCTGAATCAGGAAAAAAAGACAAAGATGTCAGTGGTTCAATATTTTCAAAAAGTAAATCACATTGCTTTAATTTTAAGCTGAATTTAAGAGTTAAAGGACACCGACATCACACCGCTAAGTAGCACTTTCTTCCCCTCTCTACCCTTTTTCTCCAACTCTTTCTCTGTTAACAAGCTAACATGTGTCATGAGTCTATCCTTGTTTGCCACAGGCGCAGGTCACGGCACATTCCTATAAAAGTATGCAATTTAGACAACCTATGCCCTCTGCAGGCAGCCTCAGCAGATTCCTTCTCGTTCTCAATCGGGCTATGGAACTGCCAATCTGTTGTCAACAAGGCTGATTTCATTCCTGTCTTTGCAACCCACTCCAACCTCAGTGTGCAGGCTCTTACTGAGACCTGGATCCGAACAGAGAACACTGCAACACCCGCTGACCTGGCCTCAAACATCAAGTTCTCTCACACAGATTGGTACAGGTTTACTTCTCTCCTAAACATGGAAATTTACATCTCTCTCTCCCTTCCTCCAATACCTCATTTGAATTTCATGATGTTACCCTTACTGAACCTGCCAAAATGCACTTTATCGTTATGCCAACACAGTCTTTTAGGACCTATGTACAAGTAACTGAATATTGCTTTTACTTATACTAATGTTCTGTCCAAATACTTGATTCTGATTGGCTGGAAGGTGTGCGTTATGTAAGGAATAAAGGACGACGGTCTGTTGAATTATTAGAAAATAACGTACACCCCAAGGTGGTATGGATGTCACGAGAACCGATTCTTCGGTACCAAGTTGGTACCAACATTGTTAAAACATGACGGTACTTGTTTTTCTGCAGTATCGCTGGTACCGATTCTAATGAATGTACCGGAGTTGCAATTCTTCCGGAACTGAAGGGGGCAGCAAATACGCGCAAGTGTTTCAGTCGGTCCACAACTGGCGAAGAAGAACGTCTAAAAGCACACGGGAAAAACTAAAGAAGATTAGCTTAGCTTAACAAATTTAGCGGTTGCCAGTGTGCAACCGATGCTATCGTTCATTTCAAACAAAGCGAGGAAATATCTGGAATTTGGCGAAGCACCTGAAAGATGGCCCTATATTATGTTTGTTTGAGGCAGCTGGCATTGTAGCTGTGAAACCAGCTAACGTTATGCTCCATGTAATGTTTGCGATAGCCTGTTATTTCTTAACGACGCTAACGCATTGGGTCACCAAGCATCGCCATTCAGCCCGTGTCCTGTCAGCTAAATGTAGCCTAATGTCACTAAGAATTATTCAAATGTTCATGCTTTTAATAAATCATTTTGGCCTGCCACCATATCCATGAATTTAAACTAATGCTTGCACTCAGAGTATAAGGGGTGTGTGTGTGTGTGTGTGTACGCTCGCGTTTAGGAGTGCACCTTAGCACTTGTTATTAGTCTTTGTCAGACAATGTTTGATAACTAAAATGTCCACCTCTCTTTCTGCCAGTATCAGCCAGAGGAGGATGTCCTCCAGGAGTTTTTAATTTTATTTAAAATATATATATTTCTTTTTTTTAAAAAAAAAACCACACTGTGGTATTGAGTAGCGTGTACTTTTGGTGGTATCGGTACCGACTACTAGATTTTTGGTATCGTGACATCCCTACAAGGTGGTTACATTTATTCTGCTTATACCAGTTACCACACCTCAAGACATTGTGCAAATGTTTTATTTCAAGACATTTGTCAGGTTTTTGTCCTTAAAATGCTCTTGAACAGAAACGATAGATCCCTATGGAGCTAGTCACACCGGGCGCGATCATTCATGGCGTGACAAAGCGGCATTTTTTTTCGGCCAGTGTGCCGATTTATTTTCCTGTTGCTTAGTGACGTAATGGGCTGTCCAGTTAGATTTGAGCTTTAGATCACATGCCTGGAGACGGTTCTGTTGCACAAAAGGGCGAGATAGGTGGTAGTAAAGCACAGAAAGCTGTTTTGACAACCAGCGTAAATACTGAAGAAGAGTATTCCGGAAGAGAGAAGAGAATGGATATTGAGTTCTTGTTATCATTTGCCACGATTCCATTCACTTTTTGTGCATTTCTATTATCGACAAAGTGAATGTGCGTAAAAAAAAGTCTGCGATATTTGCTGTCTCCCGCCTGTTTCCATCCAATTGGCCATTTACTGATAAAATGGTAATGGCACGAGGTAGCTGCCAACAAAGTATATTTCTTACTGAAATACTTCATATTTGTTTGAATACAAACAATTTTTTATTTCCATAATGTTACAGTTGGACTTTTTGTAGCAGACAACAATACTCAGTATGCCATTTGTTATTTATCTTTATATTCTTATTGAAACATGTCAGTAATAAATACAACGGGACGGTAAGAACCGAACTGTCACTTCATTTATCAAAGTTCTTCCACCAGGAAAAAAAACTGGGCTTGTCTTGGGCATTAAACTCGGGTTTTGTCCCACTACCACGTTACTGCATTATATTTCACATTATTTCATTCAGACTAAAACAACTTGATGGTGCTGTTCAAAAAACACAAAAAATTTCTGCTCCCTTTCTGGGTAGAATCCATACAAAATAAGAAACGTTAGTTTCTGTGCTTCTTAACAGTTTGTGTTGTAGTTCTCTGCGTCAACATTTGCATGATTCTTCTTCTCGGTGATCAAAGACGATAAGCAGATCAGCTGAATAGTGGGTTGCGCCATCTAGTGTGCAGGCGTAAAATGTATTCTCGGCCAGCGCCACCGATCGTGCAGGCGTGAATTAGTTGAATGAGAACAATCTTTCGTGGTCGGTGTGAACGCACCGTTCGTCTGCGATACGCTTCGCTTTATCGCGTTGCGCTCAGTGTGAAAGGGCCTGTAGAGGATACTCACCCGGCTTTTTTATTTCGTAGCAAATAAACAAATCACAGATATGACACAAAAAATGTTTAACAGTTAAACATTCTGGCTTCATGAAACATTCCTTTAAACAAGTTAAATTAAATTGTTTAATTAATGCCATATTTTTTCCAAATCAAGTACAGGAAAACTTATGGAATCACTCAGTGTTGAGGAAAAAATTATGAACAACAACAAAAAAAATAACGCTTTGTCGCACCTCCTCAGGCTTTTTTTACGGCCTGAATTCCCTGAAACGTGGACTTCAGTAATAACAAAACAATATTCTCCATCAAGCTGGTTCCAACTTTCTCGAATAGCGGTTGACGGATTAGCTTTGCAGGATGGAGCCTGGTCATGGACCAATTATTTTTAATTTCCACCATATATTTTCAAATCAGACTGAGGTCAAGACTGTTTGCTGGCCAGGTCATCGAGACGATTTGCCTTCCTGAAGAAAAGCTTTAACAATCTTTGCTCTGTGACGAGATGCATTATCATCCAGAAAAATGACTTCATCACTAAACCTATTTTCTATCACTGCAATGAGAAAAATGATCAAGATTTCAGTGTACACCTGTGCACTGACTGGTTTGATCTCCCCTGGTCCTTTACCTGATATGAAACCCAATCTCACGTTTCATTAGAACGGCACCAGACAAAATTTCCAGCATCATCTCCTTGTCCAACACAGATTCGTGATTCATCACTGACATCACTTTCATCCAATCAGTCTCTTTAGACCACTGGAACTGTGTTTTCTTCTGTTTAAGTGTTAGTGCCGGATTTGTTTGGCTTTTCTATATGTAAATCCCATTTCATTCAGACGATTTCTTAAAGTTCCGTCACAAACACTGACTCCTGTTTCCCACATTTGTTTTTCATTTGTTTTGTTGTGCATTTTCTATTTTCAAGGCCTATTGCTTTGAGTTTTCTATCCTGACGTTTGCCATCTTCCTTGGTCTACCTGTATGTTTTCCTTTTATAACCTTCCCAGTTTGTTTATACAGTGCTGTGAAAAAGTATTATCTAAAGCACAGGAGTAAATCCTAGTCCTAGAAGTAAGTGAAAGACTGATCTCCAGTTATCAGGAAGAGTATGCATTATTTTTATGGATGCACAAAAAGCACCCAATTAATCTACAGTCCTACATTAATAATACATATTCTGGTGTGTGTGTATTGGGTTCTTTTCTGTTTTGGACAAACAGTTGTGTAAAGTTTTAGTCTGAAGTTTATATTTGTAACACTCAGTTTGTGGATTTTATTTTAAATAAACAAAAAAAGGTACTGAAAGCTTGCCCCGCCCCATCCGATTAATCAAAAAAAAAATAATCGGCCAACTAATCGATTATGAAAATAATCGTTAGTTGCAGCCCTAGTGTTTACGCAGATTGCCTTTTTTTAAATATCATATTTCATGTGAAGATCTAAAACTATTTAGTAGGAGATATACAAGAAATCAGAACAGGGGCAAATACGTTTTCACAGCACTGTATTTGCACCACATTTTAGACACAGCTGACTGGGAACAACAAACATCTTTACTTGCACTCCGTGTTGGATTTCCTTCTTGAAGGAGTTTTATAATCCTTTCCATTGTTTCAATTGACGACTCTCTGTTGAGGCCATGTTTCCTTTCAAAAAGTCCAAGGTTCAGGCCTGTAAGTGCTCTCTTTTAACTGCAGACTCATTTGCATTTTTAGACTTTAGACTACTTTTAGTGCTGGTATTTGTTTTAGAAATGCAAATTACAAGGTGATTCCATCATTTTCTCCTCGATTTGATCTGCCATTTATTAAAATAATTTCATTTAACTTGTTTGTGGTGTTTCACGAAGCCAGAATGTTCAGCTGTTAAACAAAAATTGTTTTGGGTCATTTCTGTGATTTCTTTATTTGCTATGACGTAAAAAACCCGAGTGAACATCCTGTAAGTGTGTAAGAAATGACAGCTTAAACTTGTCAATGCTGGCGAATTACCATGGTATAAACGGGATAATCCAGGGCTAGGTGTGCGTTACTTGTTTTGAATGCACTCGGGGACGCTCCTATACGTGGATTATCCCTTACTAAACCAGCCTTACTTTAATGAACTTACCTTGATCTTTACAGCAGAACGCAGTTAACCTCCTCAAATACACCCACAACGGATCAGATGGAACTGTGGAGGTAAAACCCTGTCGGAAATATTTGAATGTAAAGATGATTAGTAGAGTCGGAGAGCTCAGCTCATCAATCAGCAAAACTGCCGCACGTCTTCTTCTATTTCTGTGAATGTGTGGCGGAACGCGACCTAGACGCTCACAGCGACACCCACTGGAGTATTGTATTAGCGCCCCTAATCACCATAACAACAGAATGCTGTTTTGCTAATATAGCCCCAGCTAGCAAACAGGCACCGGTCCACTGGATCATATTAGTCGGTCGGAACCACTGCTAACTGTATACCACTGCTGGTCCAATTCATTAATTCATTTATAAATTAAACGTCCTGACTAAAAATAAAGCACAGTTCTGTTTAGGCTCCTAATCACCATAATGACATGCTAATATGGCCCCAGCTAGCAAGCAAGCAGGCAAATCTGCTTAATATGAAGAAAAATATCAAGCTGGATATGAACGGATTTATTTGTAAATCATTCGTAGGAGCATTTACACAATACATTCATGGAAATCATGTCGTTTCAGAAAATCAACTAGATTCAACTCGTGCTTCTGAGTTTCTAAATTTACACATAAGAGGAATAACCAATGTAAACCTTCAATGATCACTTCAAATTAGTTTGCATGGATTACTGCACTTTTATAATAAGTGGTAATATAAATGATATCTGGTTGCATCTGGTAATGTACGGTTGATTGGCTTTCATCAACATATGCATGCAAGTATGAAGAAAATCAACACTTACATTTACACACATCTTTACCAAAAGAATGATAAACGAGGCCCATTTTCGGTATTGTCCATTTACTGTTTTGTCATGCTCAGTCTCTGTAGCTGCCACATCTCATTTCACTGCACCTTTGTACCTGTGTATTTAATGTACATGTGACAACTAAACCTGAATCTTGTATAAATGTATAGATCCATATAGTCACCAGCCTATTGTACAATTTCTCTTTCCTCAAATGTTCAAAATTCCAGATCAATTTATTGTGTACTTTTATATCTATTGATAAAATATTTATGAATAGGACCCAGGTAATATTTGAGATTTACTGAAACTGAATATGTGCTGAAAATGATATTACTTTTTTGGCGAGTCTCTTCGTGTAAAGCTGATGAAATTTAAACAAATATCAGAGGATGTCACAACCACAAAATGTCCTGCAAAGGGTTTATTAAATAATAATTTTTAAAGGAACACAACATGGAAATACGCAGTGCTGTGCACAGTGCAGATATACAGTCCACTTCAAAAGTATTGGAACAGCAAGGCCAATTCTTGGGTTTGTGCTATACACTGAAGACATTTGGGTTTTAGATCAAAAGATGAATATGAGACGATAGATCAGAATTTCAGCTTTCATTTCCTTATATTTACATCTAGATGTGTTAAACAACTTAGAACATGACACCTTTTGTTTGAACCCAGCCATTTTGCAAATGATCAAATATATGGAACATGTGATTGACAGGTGTTTCTTGTTACCCAGGTGTGCCCTGTTAGATTGATTAAGGATTGTATAAAGAATTAATAGCTCTGAATGTCTACTCTTGACTTGAGCCCTGGGTTTCACCTGTGTAGACTGCATTTGTTGTTAAAAAGGATAAATCAACATAAAGACCAGAGCACTGTCTACAGGAAAAAAGCAACCCATTTTGAAGGGAAAATCTATAAGAGGCATTGCACAAGGCATAGCCAGTACAACAATTTGAATTGTCCTGAAAAAGAAAGAAACCACTTGTGTACTAACAACCTTATTATAAAAATGAAGCTCTTTCATGAGCAGAAGTCGTCTGTTCATTCTTGCTTGGCCTCCCTCATTAACAAGGTATTTAACAAGGTAATAATGTATTTCTCTCCCTCCCATTATTCAACTGTTGTGCCTGGAAACAGTTTATGAAATACGCAAATCAGCCAATCTGGCACCAACGACCATGCCACGGTTAAAGTCACTGAGGTCACACTTTCCCTATTCTGATGTTTAATCTTAACATTACAAGAACAGAAGCTATTGACCTGTATCTGCATGATCTTATTCACTGAACTGCTTGCTCATGATAGGCTGATTAGATATTTGCATAAATTAGGTGATTTACAGGTTCCCAATAAATTGGTCAGTGAGTGTTCATTACAGTAAGTGGTCAATTGTGGGTGTATGGGGTGGTCTGGGTGGCTGTTAAACATCGAAATACGGAAAACACTGGATGGATGGTAACTTTCTTACTTCGCCTAATTAAAACAGAGGTCTTAGACTTGGACCCAATGGTTGCTATTTTACACTTCTGTATGGAAATTATAGTATTATTATAGTAGAGGAAACATGACAGCAACAGTTTATAAATGAGTAAGCTCATTCACCATGCAGTCTGTACAGGATTTCATGGAGTGTTTTTTGTAATTGTTGTGGCCTAAAAATGCTTGATTGTGCTGCGGAGTTTTGTGTGCTTTTTTTTTCTTTGCAGAAAACTACTGAAATCGCAATCGCATGAAATAGTTGTGCGTAGTCTTTCACAGTGATGTTTGTAGGTAAATGAGAGCTTTTAGCGGTACTCACGTTTGTCCCACGTGAATCGAAAGGGTTTTGGCTGAATATGTGTTGTGATGACATCACATGATGCGTCTCGGCCCAAATCTGCAAAAATCTGTGGTAATTTGAAAAATTGCAGGCTCTTCCGAATGCTGCGGAGTTTGCTTGATTTTGCGTTAATTTACGCGATCACAAAAAAAAGCAAAATCCTGGAGGGACTGACCATTTTTATTATATTTATTATACTATATTATATTCCGCCAAAATTATTACAATAAAACAATTACCAAAACTGAGTAGACACAAATATAGTTTACCAAAATTATGTGGAAATGTTTTTGTTGCGGCTATTTTCAAACCTTGCTAGTTGTGAAGTTTTGGTCGTGACTGATCATGTTTTTTGGGCATTTACATGCTGTAAGTAATTAGAAATCGATATATATTTTGTAATCAGATATCGGTTGCCAAAATGTTCGCCGTGCTCCTGTTCAATCAAATCACCCTCAAAACTGAGAAGAAAGCTTACACACACAGTGTACAGAAGGCAGTGCACAAAGTTGTAAATGTTTACATGGCCAAATAACAAGGCATTTAAAAGAAATTTAGCCAACAAAAAAAAGCTGACTGAATGAATCACTGATGTTGTTAACGTTGACCGAGATCAGGCGAGGGAATGAGATGATGGGGCTCTAGTAGGCGTAGAGTCTTTCAGTGGAACCGGATTGGAATCTTTAAATGTGATCCTCCCCCCTTTTCACTTTTGGGAGTAAGCAGAACTTTACTTCAGCTTGAGATGCAAGCTAAAGGGAAACATGTCAGTTCAGGATTATACTGTATGAAGTAGAACATTTTGTCACAATTTGGCCATGTGGAGGGTTTTCAGGACAGGACGCAAGACATTATATTGTTGATATGGGCGATATTTTATATTATTAATATATCCAAATTGGGCATGCATTAATAATACTTTTTTTTTTTTAACTAGACCTAGTTAATTCCCAGTGTTTTCATAATTGTGCCCTTATTCTCAGCTGTGTGAATGTGCTGGTGTTGCTGAAAATTTTTCTGCTTTCTAAAACTCTTCCCGCACTCAGAACACTGATATGGCTTCTCTCCTGTGTGTATGCGTTGGTGCTTTCGGAGATTACTCTGGTTACTAAACCTCTTCCCACACTCTGAGCAGTAATACGGTTTCTCTCCAGTGTGAATGCGTTGGTGTAACTGGAGAGCGTCGTCTCGATTAAAGCTCTTCCCACACTCTAAGCAGCGATATGGTTTATCTCCTGTATGAATATACTTGTGTTGTTGGAGATTACTCCTTTGTGTAAAACTCATCCCACAGTCTGAGCACTGATACGGTTTCTCTCCTGTGTGAACGCGCTGGTGTCGCTGGAGATTACTCTGGCTGGTAAAACTCTTCCCACATTCTGTACAGTGGTAGGGCTTCTGCCCCGTGTGAACGCGTTGGTGTATTTGGAGAGCTGTTCCTTGCCTAAAACTCTTCCCACAATCTAAACAGTAATACGGTTTATCTCCGGTGTGAATGCGTTGGTGGATTTGGAGACCAGTACCTTGTCTAAAACGTTTCCCACATTCTAAGCAGTTATAAGGTTTATCTCCTGTGTGAATACGCAGATGCTGCTGGAGATTACTCTGGCTAGAGAAACTCTTCACACACAGAGGGCACTGATACGGCTTCTCTCCTGTGTGAACTCGCTGGTGTTTTATAAGACTACCGCTCTCAATAAAACTCTTCTCACATTGCAGACACTGATACGGCTTCTCTCCCGTGTGAATGCGCCGGTGTCGCTGGAGATTACTCTGGCTGGTAAAATTCTTCCCGCACAGCAAGCAGCGATACGGCTTCTCTCCGGCGTGAATACTCTGATGTTTTTTGAGATTACTCTTTTGACTGAAACTCTTCCCACATTGTGAGCACTGATAAGGCTTCTCTCCGGTGTGAATTCGTTGGTGCTCTTTAAGTGTACTTATTTGACCGAAACTCTTCCAACACTGTGAGCATTGGTGAACAAGTTTTTTCACTTGTCTGCGAGAGGTGTTGGTGAGGAAAGCACCAGATGACATTTGGGGACTACTGGAGCCCTCTGTGGGTTCCAGATTCTCACACTTGACCTTGTCTGACTTCATCCTAGTTGGAGCTTTTAATGTTCTTGCAGAAGAAAATATAAGACATGTAGGAAAGAGGACAGTAGAAGATGACAGGATACCACTCAATTAGATCTGGATTGGAAAGAAGCAAAAATGGTTAATGGTTCAAATAATTTGATCAGCAATTTTAACAACAACAAAAAAAAAATCTATATTTTTAAGCTTAATTTTATTAATGAAAACTCAGAGCCATCTTTAGAGGGGCATGATTTTTGCCCAGAACAAGAAGCACCTGTTTAGATAGTGTTGATGCTTTCTTTTGCTCCAAGGTCACTCCTATACCACTGCAGTGTAACGTGTTAAAGACTCATAATTCAACTGCTCGGAACATTTGCACGTGGCGTTTGTTAAATATTTTGCATATCTTCCAATGACATCATTAGCAATGTTAGTGACACCAGTCTGAAAGAAACAAAAAAATATCTATACATAAGTATAATAGAGTGCAACAGTGACGGTTCAATACTCTTCCAGCTTGCCTATATTGAAAACAAATACTTTATATAATAACGTATTTCTGTATAACTTTCCAGTTTCCCCATCAATAAAATTATATAATAAACGTTATTTGGCCAGAGATGAATAAAGGTGATGATGACACTGAGAAAGTTCAGAGATCTGTACACAAATGGCTGTTTTTTTTTTTCTTTCTTTCAGTCCAGCCATCCTGATCATAAACCTAAAATGACATCGCAATCTGAAAACTTGGGGGAGGTAACGAGCAGGTGGGTGAGTATACCTGAAGATGGCCAACGCGCAACGGCTGATGTCACAGTGGAGGTTAGGAGGCAAGTGAATGACTCATACCTGCCAAGAAAACAAAGACCCACTTGGAGACTGAAGGACGTATTCTGCTTTAATTCCCCTCATCTGTATACTTGTACATAAAAATCTAGCGAGAGGTGCAACACTGTTTATCGTGCAGCAGATGTCAGTATAGAGCGGGGTGTCAAACGCTTTGAAACATTTTCATATAAATGTCTTGTCTCATAAGCTTCGTACATGTCCATCACTAAGGTAAACACCACTATTTTATAGGCTGTGTAGTGCACTAGCACAGGAAGTAGAAATCCATTTAGGATTCAGCCACTGTTAGCCGAGTTGAACTTACCTTGATCTTTACAGCAGAACGCAGTTAACCTCCTCAAATTCACCCACAACGGATCAGATGGAACTGTGGAGGTAAAACTCTGTCAGAAATATTTGAATGTAAAGATGATTAGTAGAGTCGGAGAGCTCAGCTCATCAATCAGCAAAACTGCCGCACGTCTTCTTCTATTTCTGCGAATGTGTGGCGGAACGCGACCTAGACGCTCACAGCGACACATACTGGAACATTGTATTAACGCTCCTAATCACCATAATAACAGAAGGCTGTTTTGCTAATATAGCCCCAGCTAACAAGCAGGTACCTGTCCACTGGCTCATATTAATCTGTCGGAACCACTGCTGGTCCAATTCATTAATGCATTTATAAATAAAACGTCCTGAATTAAATAAAGCACAGTTATGTTCAGGGTTTCTTTTGAAATCTCAGTTAATTGGCTTTTCCATATAAATGTCTCTGGGTTGTTTTTTTTGTTTTTAAACTTAGCTAAGTTAGCACAGTTTTCTGACAGGATTCTGAAGGATAAGGAATGTATACAAATTACTTTCCTTGCAATACTCTCAGTTTCTTTTCTTACTATTATTAACATCTATTAGGAATATTTAAAAGAGTGTCAAAACAATGAAAACAGGAATAGAATTAACACCTGTCCGTAAAATGCATCTTTCACATTAATTGAAGTATTCACTTTACTTGAGAAGATGCCCACCTGCCGTCACACTGCTTTCTTTCTCTCTCTCTCTCTCTCTCTCTCTCTCTCTCTCTCTTTTAAATTAAGCAGATAGAGTTATTAAAGCTTTGAATTGTGTGCATGGATTATAGAGGAACTTTCACTATTTTACAACAGCATTGACAATTTATGCAGCTTGAAGGTGCGCATAAGAAATACAGGGGTGGGGTGGAGGAAGAGTCTGGTAATTGTTTGTAAATTTGTCATTTTAAATGAAATTGACACCATTTTAAATGAAGGTGGATATAATCAATCATATTTGTTGTTCTGGATGTTTAGAGGTATCAGCATTCCCAACTGGCTGCTTTAATGTGCATATCAGATGCTGTGGTTTTCGATTATAAACCTGCTTCAACAATTTAGTATAAACTCACCATCCAGTTTATTAGGAAAAACCTGTGCACCTACACATTGATGCGGTTATCTAATCTGCCAATTATGTGGCAGTGAAACTTTCAGGAATAAAACGTTCTATGGCTACAATAAATAGCCATATTATTGTAAAAAAAAAAAAAAACAATAGAAAGCCTCATAGAAATTCTAATGGTTTCCACTACAAATACCATTACAAACCATCCACTAACCATTAAAACCATTACTGGTCCTTAATGGTATCCATTAGACGTAACAGGCCACCAATAGAAGGCAACAAATTACTAGTAGAAACCCACAGGGACCATTACAGTTTCTATTAAAACCAATACAACTTCCATTATCACCATTACAAATTCTACATGGGTTTGTACTGTTTTTTTCAGCAGGGGTAATACACCTATTATACATACGAGTACATTTGAGTATACGTATGAGTAGTTGGATTATGTTTGAACGTAGTCTGTGAAATTTATTTTACAGCCAAAGGGATGCCTGGCATCTTCTGTTAGTGCAGGACACCATCATGTAGCTGGACCGCGACCATTAGCAAGAAGAAGCAAACAAAACAAAACGTTTTGATCATAGATAAAGCTCTACTATTAGCTGTCTTAAAATCAGATAGGTCTAGAAATTTCCCTTCCTTAAGCCTTTGATTAACAGGGTAAGCACAAGGTATTTCACAGCCTGTCAGGTTTAAAGGAGTGTTTTTATGCCCTTTCCTGATTGAAGTAAATGACCAACAAAAACAATTATTTAGGTTTATCGATTTTGCCAAAGTTTACAATTGAGTAAAATCAGACTTCTCATGTATTTAACCTTTTATAAAACTTATTATAGTGCTCTGACAATTGTTTAATTTCATTGGTCCCACTATCATGGTGGGAGGACTTATTATTATCATTATTCACCCATTTTTTCCTTATCAAATATTTGCATATCTGCTGAAATCCTGACCATTTCATTAACAAAATATACAACACCTTTTATTTAATGGCTATCCAAAAGAATAGGAATTATCCATGAACTATTTCAGTAGTCCGTCTTAGATATAATCAATCGTCCCTTGCCTACTATAAAGTGCTCCAAATTAGGTCTTCAGAATAGAGCTAGCCAATTCCTATACTTTCTCATGATCATTGTAGCATGTCCTCATTATCAGTTATGTGAACATGTTTGTGTTGCTGAAATTTTCTCTGGTCACTAAAACTCTTCCCGCACTCTGAGCACTGTTACAGCTTCTCTCCGGTGTGAACGCTCTGGTGTCTTTGGAAATTACTCTGGTCACTAAAACTCTTTCCACACTGTGAGCAGTGATACGGCTTCTCTCCGGTGTGAATTCGTTTGTGTCGCTGGAAACTACTGTGCCTCGTAAAACTCTTGTCACACCAAGAACAGTAATAAGGCTTCTCTCCTATGTGAATTCGTTGGTGTTCTCGGAAATTACTCTGGTCACTAAAACTGTTCCCACACTGTGAGCAGTGATACGGCTTCTCTCCAGAGTGAATGCGCTGATGTCGTTTGAGATCACTCTTCCGAGTGAAACTCATCCCACACTGTGAGCAGTGATACGGCCTCTCTCCGGTGTGAATTCGTTCGTGTTCCTTGAAATGACTCCGGTGACTAAAACTGTTCCCGCACTGTGAGCAGTGATACGGCTTCTCTCCAGAGTGAATGCGCTGGTGTCGTTTGAGAGCACTCTTCTGAGTGAAACTCATCCCGCACTGTGAGCAGTGATACGGCCTCTCTACGGTGTGAATTCGTTCATGTTCCTTGAAATGACTCAGCTTCGTAAAACTCTTGTCACACCAAGAACAGTGATAAGGCTTCTCTTCTATGTGAATTCGTTGGTGTTCTCGGAAATTACCCTGGTTACTGAAACTGTCCCCGCACTGTGAGCAGTGATATGGCTTCTCTCCAGAGTGAACGCTCTGGTGTCCTTTGAGAGCACTCTTCTGAGTGAAACTCATCCCGCACTGTGAGCAGTTATACGGCCTCTCTACGGTGTGAACTCGTTCATGTTCCTTGAAATGACTCAGCTTCGTAAAACTCTTGTCACACCAAGAACAGTAATAAGGCTTCTCTTCTATGTGAATTCGTTGGTGTTCTCGGAAATTACCCTGGTTACTGAAACTGTCCCCGCACTGTGAGCAGTGATACAGCTTCTCTCCAGAATGAATGCTCTGATGTTCGTTGAGATGACTCTTCTGAGTGAAACTCCTCCCGCACTGTGAGCAGTGATACGGCTTCTCTCCGGTGTGAATTCGTTCGTGTCGCTGTAAACTACTCGGCTTCGTAAAACTCTTGTCACACCAAGAACAGTGATACGGCTTCTCTCCAGAGTGAACGCTCTGGTGTCGTTTGAGATGACTCTTCTGAGTGAAACTCATCCTGCACTGTGAGCAGTGATACAGTTTCTCTCCTGTGTGAATACGCAAATGTTGCTGGAGATTACTCTTTTGTTTAAAACTCTTCCCACACCGTGAGCAGTGAATTTCTTTCCGTGCTTCTTACCGAGATGCGTACATGTGGAAAGGACCAGATGACCTTTGCTAACTGCTGGAGCGTCCTGTGGGTCCCAGATTCTCACAATTCATCTCACCTGGCTTCATCCAAGTCAGACAGCAGGAGAGAACTTGCCTACAGGACACCACTCATATCTGGATCAGAAAAAAAGACAAAATATTCAAATAGTTGAATATTTAAAAAAACAAAACAAAAAAACATTTTACTTGAATTTCAGTTTTTAAAAGTAGACGTACATATCAAGATTTCCTCTCTGTAAACTTACTGATGTGTTCAGACTGAAATTTTGTAGTGATTTATTAAAAGTAGAGCTGCAACTAACGATTATGTTAATAATAATAATCGGTCAACTAATCGATTATGATTTTCTATTTATTGGTTACTCGGATGGGGGGGGAGGGGTACCGTTTTTACATACATTTAAAATAAAATCCACAAACTGAGTGTTACAAATATAAACTTCAGATTAAAACTTTACACAACTGTTTGTCCAATTATATAAGACTGTAAAGAACCCAATACACACACCAGAGTATATATTATTCATTAGGACTGTAGTTTAATTCAGTGCTTTTTGTGCATCCATAAACATAATGCATGCATACTTATATATAATATAAACTAATATATATTAGTATTTATGCATTACTTTTGGCTAGATTAAATAACTGCATAAACGTGCAGTTTCCAGAACCTTCACACTGACTGTCCCTCAGTGGTGGAATGAACTTCCAACCTCAATCCGGACCACAGAATCTCTCACCATCTTCAAAAATGGCTAAAGGCCCACCTCCTCCATGAACACTTAACTACCCCCCCGCTTCCCTTATTAAAAAAACACCTAGACTCTGTTCACTTTTCTTCTCTAGAACTCAATTAAAAGATCTTGTACAGTAGCACTACTTGTATTGTTCTCCGCTTGATAGATAACTTTGCTTGTATTTCCTCATTTGGAAGTCGCTTTGGATAAAAGCGTCTGCTAAATGAATATATGTAAATGTATGTGTACAGGTGTTCCTAATAAAGTGGACATGGAAAAATTCAGTTGTCCAGTGTCACCCAAAGGAGGACTGAATCTTCTCAAGGTTTGTTCTTAATGCCGTCTCAGGGACTTTATCCTTCATATTGTTGGATCTGAATCAAGACCTGAATTTTTGTAAAGCTGTTTAACAATTTAATTTACTTACAGTGAAATGCAACTTTTTTTTCATGCGCATTTTGTGTCTTGATGAATGCCTAGGAATAGCACCGGAAGTAGAAATCCATTTAGGATTCAGCCACTGTTAGCCGAGTTACCTTGATCTTTACAGCAGAACGCAGTTAACGTCCTCAAATACACCCACAACGGATCAGATGGAACTGTGGAGGTAAAACCCTGTCAGAAACATTTGAATGTAAAGATGATTAATAGAGTCGGAGAGCTCAGCTCATCAATCAGCAAAACTGTCGCACGTCTTCTTCTATTTCTGCGAATGTGTGGCGGAACGCGACCTAGACGCTCACAGCGACACCTACTGGAGCATTGTATTAGCGCTCCTAATCGCCATAACAACAGAAGGCTGTTTTGCTAATATAGCCCCAGCTAGCAAACAGGTACCGGTTCACTGGATCATATTAGTCGGTCGGAACCACTGCTAACTGTATACCACTGCTGGTCCAATTCATTAATTCATTTATAAATTAAACGTCTTGAATGAAATAAAGTACAGTTCTGTTCAGGGTTTCTTTTGAAATCTCAGATAATTGGCTCTTCCATATAAATGTCTCTGGGGTTTTTTTTTGTCTTTTTTTTTTTTTTAAAACTTAGCTAAGTTAGCACGGTTTTCTGACAGGATTCTGAAGGATGAGGAATGTATACAAATTACTTTCCTTGCAATACTCTGTTTCTTCTTCTTACTATTATTAACAGCAATTAGGAATATTTAAAAGGGTGTCAAAACAATGAAAACAGGAATAGAATTATTAACACCTGTCCGTAAAATGCATCTTTCACATTAATTGAAGTATTCACTTTACTTGAGAAGATGCCCACCTGCTGTCACACTGCTTTCTCTTTTCTTTTTTTTTTAAATTAAGCAGATAGAGTTATTAAAGCTTTGAATTGTGTGCATGGATTATAGAGGAACTTTCACTATTTTACAACAGCATTGACAATTTATGCAGCTTGAAGGTGCGCATAAGAAATACAGGGGTGGGGTGGAGGAAGAGTCTGGTAATTGTTTGTAAATTTGTCATTTTAAATGAAATTGACACCATTTTAAATGAAGGTGGATATAATCAATCATATTTGTTGTTCTGGATGTTTAGAGGTATCAGCATTCCCAACTGGCTGCTTTAATGTGCATATCAGATGCTGTGGTTTTCGATTATAAACCTGCTTCAACAATTTAGTATAAACTCACCATCCAGTTTATTAGGAAAAACCTGTGCACCTACACATTGATGCGGTTATCTAATCTGCCAATTATGTGGCAGTGAAACTTTCAGGAATAAAACGTTCTATGGCTACAATAAATAGCCATATTATTGTAAAAAAAACAAAAAAAACAATAGAAAGCCTCATAGAAATTCTAATGGTTTCCACTACAAATACCATTACAAACCATCCACTAACCATTAAAACCATTACTGGTCCTTAATGGTATCCATTAGACGTAACAGGCCACCAATAGAAGGCAACAAATTACTAGTAGAAACCCACAGGGACCATTACAGTTTCTATTAAAACCAATACAACTCCCATTATCACCATTACAAATTCTACATGGGTTTCTACTGTTTTTTTCAGCAGGGGTAATACACCCATTATACATACGAGTACATTTGAGTATATGTATGAGTAGTTGGATTATGTTTGAACGTAGTCTGTGAAATTTATTTTACAGCCAAAGGGATGCCTGGCATCTTCTGTTAGTGCAGGACACCATCATGTAGCTGGACCGCGACCATCAGCAAGAAGAAGCAAACAAAACAAAACGTTTTGATCATAGATAAAGCTCTACTATTAGCTGTCTTAAAATCAGATAGGTCTAGAAATTTCCCTTCCTTAAGCCTTTGATTAACAGGGTAAGCACAAGGTATTTCACAGCCTGTCAGGTTTAAAGGAGTGTTTTTATGCCCTTTCCTGATTGAAGTAAATGACCAACAAAAACAATTATTTAGGTTTATCGATTTTGCCAAAGTTTACAATTGAGTAAAATCAGACTTCTCATGTATTTAACCTTTTATAAAACTTATTATAGTGCTCTGACAATTGTTTAATTTCATTGGTCCCACTATCATGGTGGGAGGACTTATTATTATCATTATTCACCCATTTTTTCCTTATCAAATATTTGCATATCTGCTGAAATCCTGACCATTTCATTAACAAAATATACAACACCTTTTATTTAATGGCTATCCAAAAGAATAGGAATTATCCATGAACTATTTCAGTAGTCCGTCTTAGATATAATCAATCGTCCCTTGCCTACTATAAAGTGCTCCAAATTAGGTCTTCAGAATAGAGCTAGCCAATTCCTATACTTTCTCATGATCATTGTAGCATGTCCTCATTATCAGTTATGTGAACATGTTTGTGTTGCTGAAATTTTCTCTGGTCACTAAAACTCTTCCCACACTGTGAGCAGTGATATGACTTCTCTCCGGTGTGAACGCTCTGGTGTCTTTGGAAATTACTCTGGTCACTAAAACTCTTCCCACACTGTGAGCAGTGATATGACTTCTCTCCGGTGTGAACACTCTGGTGTCTTTGGAAATTACTCTGGTCATTAAAACTCTTCCCACACTGTGAGCAGTGATACGGCTTCTCTCCGGTGTGAATTCGTTTGTGTCGCTGGAAACTACTGTGCCTCGTAAAACTCTTGTCACACCAAGAACAGTAATAAGGCTTCTCTTCTATGTGAATTCGTTGGTGTTCTCGGAAATTACTCCGGTCACTAAAACTGTTCCCGCACTGTGAGCAGTGATATGGCTTCTCTCCAGAGTGAATGCGCTGGTGTCGTTTGAGATGACTCTTCCGACTGAAACTCATCCCGCACTGTGAGCAGTGATACGGCCTCTCTCCGGTGTGAATTCGTTCGTGTTCCTTGAAATGACTCAGCTTCGTAAAACTCTTGTTACACCAAGAACAGTGATAAGGCTTCTCTTCTATGTGAATTCGTTGGTGTTCTCGGAAATTACTCTGGTTACTAAAACTGTTCCCGCACTGTGAGCAGTGATACGGCTTCTCTCCGGTGTGAACGTTCTGGTGTTGTTTGAGATGACTCTTATGAATGAAACTCCTCCTGCACTGTGAGCAGTGATACGGCTTCTCTCCAGAGTGAACGCTCTGGTGTTGTTTGAGATGACTCTTCTGAGTGAAACTCCTCCCACACTGTGAGCAGTGATACGGCTTCTCTCCAGTGTGAATTCGTTCGTGTCGCTGTAAACTACTCTGCTTCGTAAAACTCTTGTCACACCAAGAACAGTGATATGGCTTCTCTCCAGAGTGAACGCTCTGGTGTCGTTTGAGATGACTCTTCTGAGTGAAACTCATCCTGCACTGTGAGCAGTGATACAGTTTCTCTCCTGTGTGAATACGCAAATGTTGCTCGAGATTACTCTTTTGTTTAAAACTCTTCCCACACTGCAAGCAGTGAATTTCTTTCCGTGCTTCTCACCGAGATGCGTACATGTGGAAAGGACCAGATGACTTTTGCTGACTACTGGAGCGTCCTGTGGGTCCCAGATTCTCACATTTTATCTCACCTGGCTTCATCCAAGTCAGACAGCAGGAGAGAACTTGCCTACAGGACACCACTCATATCTGGATCAGAAAAAAAAGACAAAATATTCAAATAGTTGAATATTTAAAAAAACAAAACAAAAAAGCATTTTGCTTGATTTTCAGTTTTTAAAAGTAGACCTATATATCAAGATTTCCTCTCTGTAAACTTACTGATGTGTTCAGACTGAAATTTTGTAGTGATTTATTAAAAGTAGAGCTGCAACTAATGATTATGTTCATAACCGATTAATTGACCGATTATTGTTATTATTTTTGATTTATCGGTTATCGGTTACTCTGAATATATTATTCACTTCGGACTGTAGTTTAATTCAGTGCTTTTTGTGAATCAATAAACATAATGCATAAACACTTATATATATATATATTAGTATTTATGCATTACTTTTGGCTGGATTAAATAACTGCATAAACGTGCAGTTTCCAGAACCTTCACACTGACTGTCCCTCAGTGGTGCAATGAACTTCCAACCTCAATCCGGACCGCAGAATCTCTCACCATCTTCAAAAATGGCTAAAGACCCACCTCCTCCATGAACACTAAACTAACCCCCCTTCCCTTAGTTAAAAAAAACACCTAGACTCTGTGCACTTTTCTTCTCTAGAACTCAATTAAAAGATCTTGTACAGTAGCACTACTTATATTGTTCTCTGCTTGATAGATAACTTTGCTTGCATTTCCTCATTTGGAAGTCGCTTTGGATAAAAGCGTCTGCTAAATGTATAAATTTAAATGTATGTGTGTGTACAGGTGTTCCTAATAAAGTGGACATTGAAAAATTCAGTTGTCCAGTGTCACCCAAAGGAGGACTGAATCTTCTCAAGGTTTGTTCTTAATGTCATCTCAGGGACTTTATCCTTCATATTGTTGGATCTGAATCAAGACCTGAATTTTTGTAAAGCTGTTTGACAATTTAATTTATTTACAGTGAAATGCAACTTTTCTTCATGCTCATTTTGTGTGTCTTGATGAATGCCTAGGAATAGCACCGGAAGTAGAAATCCATTTAGGATTCAGCCACTGTTAGCCGAGTTACCTTGATTTTTACAGCAGAACGCAGTTAACCTCCTCAAATACACCCACAACGGATCAGATGGAACTGTGGAGGTAAAACCTTGTCAGAAATATTTGAATGTAAAGATGATTAGTAGAGTCGGAGAGCTCAACTCATCAATCAGCAAAAGTGCCGCACGTCTTCTTCTATTTCTGTGAATGTGTGGCGGAACGCGACCTAGACGCCCACAGCGACACCTACGGGAGCATTGTACAATCTACTCGTACTGCTTGCAGTTACCACGTTGTGACAGGAGCTCAAAATTGAATTCAAAATTACTCTGAGCTCTCTAGTGGCTAGCTGCAGTACAACTTTTAATTCGATCGAAACATTATTGATCCTAACGGAAACTGCAGCGTTACAGTAGTGGTAAAAGACAAACATTCACAGGTAAATATAAATACAACAAGATAGCACAGTGCAACAAACAGTGTAAACAAACTTGTAAACAAGGCATGTAGATATCGTGCAAGCGTGCAAGAAAGTGAGGAGATGCCAGTTGTGCCATGAGGTGGTTCTTCTTCTACTACTACTACTACTCCTACTGCTACTGCTACTGATACAACTACAACTGCTACAACAACAACTACTACTACTACTACTACAACTACAACAATAACAACTACTACTAATAATAATAACAATGATTTCTGAATCAAGTACAGTAGAGAATTTCATATTCCGCTGCTTCATCCTGTCGACAGAGTTCACACTGGCATTAATTACGTTTTCCCATTATGTACAATGTACTATTGAGTTCTGTATGTCCTAATCTCAGTCTTGATTTCCTCTTTCCTAATTCTTCATATTTCTCTCCGAATTTTGTAGAAACATCATCCTATTGTCTTTCCTATCCTTTGCTCCTCCCACAGTTTTTCCATCCCCATCCACCTTTATTTTGATTAAGCTCTTACTGACCTTGTTCTAACTTATACCCACATCTCTGAGTGTATTTATTATTATTAAGCAGATTGTTGTTATTTTGGTTATAAGGGCTACTTCACAAATTCTAATTGTTGTTATTAATAACAATAAAATATCAATAACAATAAAAAGAATAAAGTCAGTGGAAAATCATATGCATGTACTCCTAATCCTTCAGAACCCTCTCAAAAACTGTTTTCACATGGACAATTGGAAAAGCCAGTCAGTCTTTGGTCTCTGGGAGGAAACCCCTGAAGCACAGGGAGAACATGCAATCTCTGCACACAGGGCAGAGGCAGGACTCGAGGTATGAGGAAAAATAGAATCTTTGAAATATTGAAATGAATTTCAGTGTTTCATAGTATTTGCTACGTCCACTATTTGCTTTAATATGACAGTGTGCCCTCGAGCTGGCATGGACTCCACAAGTTTGTGCAAAACCTTATGATCCATTTAAGCTAAAATCCATGGGAGTGTCATCTGATCACACATTTCAGTAGAAGAGATTAGACATGAAGAAGATCTGACCTTTTGTACAAAGCCGTTAACAACATGGTCAATATTAGACATGTGCTTACATTTAAATATGGAGCTAGAAATAGTGCAGAATTCTGAAAATTAAATATTCAAGCTATTGAGCATTCACTTTCAAACATTTCCAAATGCTGAAACCTTTTGTTTTTCCAATTTTAAATGGAAAAAAAAATCTAGACTACACTGTACATATATACTGTATACTATAGTACACAAATCTGTCCGGTGAAACATATATACATATATAAGTTTACACCATACTCGATTTCTACAAACTCAACCGCGACGAGATTCCACTCCAGTCCAGTTCGCGGCAGTAATGCACTACAGACTATAGCTGCCAACCGCCATTAGATGATCAGAAGAAGAAGCAAAACCAGAAGCGCTCTAATCATCTACTAATCATCTTTACATTCAAATATTTCTGACAGGGTTTTACCTCCACAGTTCCATCTGATCCGTTGTGGGTGTATTTGAGGAGGTTAACGGCGTTCTGCTGTAAAGATCAAGGTAAGTTCAACTCGGCTAACAGTGGCTGAATCCTAAATGGATTTCTACTTCCTGTGCTAGTGCTCTACACAGCCTATAAAATAGTGGTGTTTACACACTCTGTAGTGCACTATATATCCTATCAGGACTCATTTGGAACGCAGCCCTAGTGAAACCTTACAGTGTGTGCAGATAATTATTGTTTTGGTTTTGTTAATGATAATGAGAAGTTTTCTTTCTTTGTGCGGGTCTCTAGGTTAAGATTAAGTCTCAGGGGATAAAGTAGAGTTTGGAAGGTGATTGTTGAGGAGGTTGTAGTTTCAGTTATATCTCAGGCCACACATTTTTTTTTTTAAATGAAATGATTGGTACAAAGTGAGCTGTATATCAGCTGGGACGTGTGGATTTGGGATATCACGGTCTGCAAACTAAACATTGCAATAGATGATTGTGATATTTTGGTGGCTTTAAATTAATTCATCATTTAATCATATTACACAAAGGACCAGCTTCTTAGCTTACAATCACTGAGTTAACCAGGTTTATAACTATTTCGTCACCGTGGTTAAATTCTCGAATCTGATTGGTTAGAAGATGTACATTTATCTTATATAAATCATAACCAAGACTAGAAAAAAACCCCAAATAATATTCCCCCTCAACTAGAGATCGACCGATTATTGATTTATTTATTTATTTATTTATTTATTTTATAACCGGTACCGATATTTTGCATGTTTATGTGCCCAATAATCGATATGCAGAACCGATATTTATTTATTGTTTTACTTCAGTTTTTGACGCAGTCATAACACCATCACTGAACTGAACAAACCGTTTTATTTATAACAATGTTGTCATTTTCACGTCCTCCTTGCATACAAGAAAAAACCCACAAAACTTATTTAAACACCAATAAATATAGTGGTCTGAAAGAGTGCAAAAAGAAATACTAAAGTGTCTTTTTATTTTATTTATTTATTTATTTATATTAAATAAAAGCTTCAAAGAGGTTAAACGGATTACTACATGCCAAGCATTTGTGTAACACATCTTATTTATGCATTAATGGCTGTTATATTAAATAAAGTTTATTAATTAAAACAAAGCAAGTATACTTTACCTGTGCACACCGTTGTAAATGGTAAATCTGCACTTATATAGCGCTTTTATCCAAAGAGCTTTACACTGTGTCTCATTCACCATTCACCCATTCACACAAACACTTGCACACCAATGGTAGCAGAGCTGCCATGCAAGGAGCTAGCCTGCCATTGGGAGCAACTTGGGGTTCAGTGTCTTGCCCAAGGACACTTCGGTAAGTGGAGTAATGTAGGCCGGGAATCGAACCACCAACCCTACGATTAGTGGACAACCCGCTCTACCAATGCTCAGCCGCCGTAGTTAACTCGTCTCCCCTCAGACACAGTGCTGCAATAGTGCTCCTGCATGCAATTCTCAATTCTCATTTATCGGTGGATCTGATATTACAAAACAGATATCTGATTATGGAAATATGCTAAAATATTGGGGAAAATATTTGTAAAACCGATTATCGGTTGATCTCTACCCTCAACCCTGGCCCACTGGGTGAGAAGGGATCATCACTGTGACCTTTGAACAAGCTGGACACCCAAACATTTTTGTCTTTTTTTTTATGTAAGCACAATAATATTGCTTCTATTAGAAATTATTTGGCATAACAAAAATGAACACTATGTGATTCCTGTTGGTGCACAAGATTAAAAAAACAGCTAACCAATATTTCTCCTATGTTATTCTTATTTCTCTTTTCTCTTATTTCCCTAAACCATTGTGACAAAGTATTTTTTTTCACGAGAACATTGGTTTTAAGGATCATACACGCTTCAGCAGGGGTCTCGCCAGGTGAAAGCTCGTGTAATGCATATTAGAAAGTGCATCTTTCTGGGGCATCTAGTCTTGCACTTGACAGCACAGCACAGCACAGTGACTCATCTAAATCTGTAGTTATCCATACGCTACTCAAGCCATTGTTCTCTGAAGGCTGTGTCTACTTGTGTACAGTATAGTCTGGAGGACGAGTGACAGGAAGTTTTGAGCAACACTATTGCTTCAATGTAGGCTTATCTGAGATTCTTTTCGCTCTTGCCTTTATTAGGCCTTCACCAACTAACCTAAACAGAAGCCATTACTATTTATTTATTTGGCTGATGCTTTTGACCTACCACCAAAGCCAAGTTGGCAATGTTACTGTAACATTTCTTTTAACAAACCACAAGATGATGTCAGGCCACATCATTGTTTTCTTATAGTAATTATTTCTTTATATATTTATTTTCATTATATTATATGTTTTAATGCATTTCTTATTATGCATGATGTGCAGCACTTTGGTCAACACTCGTGTTATTTAAAATATGCTGTATAAATAAATTTGACTGACTTTTGAAAATTCCCTCCAGAATGTAGCAATTGGCTTCCAGACAGGACAACTTTAGTTTATATAATGTTACTCTGAAATGTGGGTTATAAAATAAAAATATATATATTTAAAAAATATTTAATCTTTGGTCATTGTTGCCTCTTTCTGATCCAGGCACGAGTGCTGTCCTGTTGCAAGTCTTCTATTGGTGTTCTCTTTCCTACACCTCTTATATATCTTATATCTCCACAAGAACATCAAGAGATGAATTCAGAAGAAATTAAATGTGAGAATCCGGAACCCAAAGAGAGCTTCAGTACTCAGCAAAGCTCATCTGATGCTTTCCACACTAACACCTCTCAGTCCAAAAAGAAAATTCACAATTGCTCACAGTGTGGGAAGAGTTTCAGTCAAAAGAGTTATCTCACAACCCACCAGCGGATTCACACGGGAGAGAGGCCGTATCAGTGTTCACACTGTGGGAAGTGTTTCAACCTGAGTAGTATTCTCCGAAAACACCTGCGGGTTCACACAGGTGAGAAGCCGTATCAGTGCTCACAGTGTGGGAAGAGCTTCAGCCTGAGGAACACTCTCAAAAGACACCAGCGCATTCACACAGGAGAGAAGCCGTATCACTGCTCGCAGTGTGGAAAGAGTTTTACCGAGAGAGGTAGTCTCAGACAACACCAGCGAATTCACACAGGAGAGAAGCCGTATCACTGCTCGGACTGTGGGAAAAACTTTTCTGTCCAGAGTAGTCTCCAGCATCACCAGCGCATTCACACTAAAGATAAACCATACCGCTGTTTAGAGTGTGGGAAGAGATTTAGAAAAGGAGCTCATCTCCAAGCACACCAACATGTTCACACCGGAGAGAAGCCTTATTATTGTTCAGTATGTTGGAAGGGTTTTAGTAGGCACGGTTGTTTCCTGCGACATCAGCTCATTCACACAGGAGAGAAGCCGTATCAGTGCCCCCAGTGTGGGAGGAGTTTTAGGAGGCGTTGTCATTTACAGCGACACCAGCACATTCACACTGAAGATAAACCATATCACTGTTTGGAGTGTGGGAGGAGTTTTAGAGAAGAACCCGATCTCCAAGCACATCAACATGCTCACACAAGAGAGAAGCCGTATCAGTGCTCAGAGTGTGGGAAAAGGTTCAGGAACCGCGGTCATTTTCAGCGACACCAGCGCGTTCACACAGCCGAGAACGTGGATGTATGGCAATTCTCATCAAATAGCGTGGGAATGAACTAAATCTGTTCAATCTTCATGGCGTTGTTATTGTATAGCCCAAATTATTCATTTTTTTGGGTCAGATTTGAATTTTGACCCACTGGATACAGTATGGTGGAGAATATTGTTTATTCTTTGTTGCTTACTACCGTAGAGGGGGCAGTAGAGTTTTCATCAGAATAAAACTGTTTTGTTTTTTTTTTTTTTCAAAAATAAGTGGGGAATGTATTTTCCAAAGGTAATAAAACAAGAAATAAAACAAAGTTTTAGGTATATGCTTGTAATAAGTGAAAAGAATCTACTAATGAAACGAGTAAAAATACACGTTTAGTCCTTTTAAAAAAGGAGAGGACCACAACTTCAATATACTGCGGTAGGCAGCTAAAATAACCAGTAACGTTTGAAGTATTTTGTAAGGACACCAAACTGTTGTGATGGCTATTATGCCGACCTCAGAGTAAGGCCCTGTCCACACATATATGAAAATTTTTTAAACTGCATTTATTCTTATGCATTTTGGCTACCCGTCCAAACTAAAACAGAATTTTGAAAATGACATTTTTCAAAACCACCCTTCAGGTGGAGAAATTTCAAAACTCCATTTTCATAATTTTCGTGTGGACAGAAACATTTATTTATTAAATGTTACTAAAAATGTATTTTGTGTGGACAGAAAAATGTATATTTAAACCCCCCCCCCCAAAAAAAAAAAACGCTGGCATCACCTGCACATTGTGAACCTGCAAATGTCCATTGGTATTACATGTCTTATGAATGTGCTAGAGCTTTGTCTATCACGCCTGGTCTCTAATTTTGTTATTTGATAAAATGTTTGAAATTCAATTATACTTTGTTTTATTATATCACTCTTGATCTGAAGCACCGTAATATGATGTGTGCAGTGCAGTTCTGCACCTGAATCTACTCTTCCTGTGCAACAAACCGTTCTGTGACTGGAGCGACCCAAATGTAGCATTAAGTAGATCAATTATTTTCCACCTTTGATGTGAAATAGCAACCAACAAAATATGAAAGACAAATGGAAGTGTTTTAGGAAAAGTAAAAGCTACAGCCTGGTTGTATAAGTATGCACACACTTTTATAAAGGGGTGAGAAATTGTACTCAGAATTAACCAATAACTTTCAAACTTGTGTTCAAAAGTAATTATCATGCTGCTGTCCTCGATGAAGTGATTCTGATTAGAGTCAAATAAAGATCAGCTGTTTCTGTAGGGGTTTCTTGCCATTTTCTTGGATTTATCTGACTGCTGAAGATATAAAAGCTCTCAGCTATCAGGACAGGGGTACAAAATAATTTCCAAAACATCAGATGTACTATGGAAATAGAATACTCTTTACATTGTGTACCAGTTTCAGTTACACCCTAAACACATGGCTATACCTCCAATACTTATGTATATTTTGTGTGTACCTTGATTATTTTTGTATATTGAGATTGTTGGTTTTTTTTGCCTTTTGTAAATTTGTATATTTTGTTTTCTTCTATGTAATGTTAATAAGTATATGTCCAGTATTTGTTAGTGGTGCTACCAAGAAGAACTTCATTGTGCAGTTTTCCATGATTCAACTGTGCAAACGAGAAATTTGATTTTGATTGTGAAGGCCATCATCAACAAGTGGAGAAAACACGGCGTACAGCACGTCAATTTATAAATGAAGGAATTAATTGTTTATTTATTCAGTCGTCAGCGTTAATTTGGTCTGCGTGTGGACCAGAAGTGGTTCCGACAGACTAATATAATCCGGTGGACCGGTACCTGCTTGCTAGCTGGGGCTATATTAGCAAAACAGTCTTCTGTTGTTATAGTGATTAGGAGCGCTAATACAATACTCCAGTAGGTGTCGCTGTGAGCGTTTAGGACGCGTTCAGCCACACATTCACAGAAATAGAAGAAGACGTGTGGCAGTTTTGCTGTTTGATGAGCTGAGCTCTCCGACTCTACTAATCATCTTTACATTCAGATATTTCGGACAGGGTTTTACCTCCACAGTTCCATCTGATCCGTTGTGGGTGTATTTGAGGAGGTTAACTGCGTTCTGCTGTAAAGATCAAGGTAAGTTCAACTCGGCTAACAGTGGCTGAATCCTAAATGGATTTCTACTTCCTGTGCTAGTGCACTACACAGCCTATAAAATAGTGGTGTTTACACACTCTGTAGTGCACTATATATCCTATCAGGAAGTCAAAACTAGTTAAAAGTTACAGTGTGTGCTGGTAATTATTAACAGATTATCAAATTGCTGCTAATCTTGATCATGTTTTACTTCTTTTAAGCTTTAGAGTACTCTATGGCTAACATTGCTAATGATTATGTAAATAAGTTTAGCTCACTAACATTATTCTCATCAGCTAATCCTTAGTGAGATACTGAAGTAGGTTAATTAATCTGGTCAGTGACGTCATATGTACAAAACTCCAAACACTACAGTGAAGCTGGTTTGATTAAAGGAGTTTATTCAGTTCGATTTAATGAGTAATACATTAGAGCAGTATTGCTATCGCATTTAATACATCATGTAAATAAATCATTAAGTGAAAGGGTCAGTCGGGTGTGTGTGTGTGTGTGTGTGTGTGTGTGTGTGTGTTCGTGTTCCTGTCATTGTGCTTCAGGTGATTACAAGGTAAGACGTGTTTTCAGAATGCTGATCTTCTGTTCTACAAACAGTTCATTGTTTGTGAGAGCTGGAATGTGGTGTATACAGACAGTCTACTCCGAAAGTAGTGGAACAGCAATGCCAATTCTTTTTTTCTTTTTTTTCTTTCTTTCTTTTTTTTGTTATACACTCAAGACAGTTGGGTTTGAGATCAAAAATGTTTTAGATTGTCGTATTGCTGCATGATGAAGTTCCTCCTGATTAATTCCTGATGCATTTCTCTGTAAATTGTCCGACAGAATGTTCCTGTAAACTTCTGAATTCATTCTGCTGCTACCATCATGAGTTCATCATCAATAAAGATTAGTGAGAATGTTCCAGAAGCAGCCGTGCAAGCCCAAGCCATGACGTTACCTCCACCATGTTTCACACATGAGCTTGTACGTTTTGGATCATGAGCAGATCCTTTCTTTCTCCACACTTTGGACTTTCCGTGACGTTGAACTTTTGTGGATCATCTCTGTATTTCTTTGTGAATTCAAATCTGGCTTTCTGATTCTTACTGCCGATGAGTGGTTTGCATCTTGTGGTATGGTCATTATATTTCTGCTTTCGAAGTTTTCTTTGATTGGTGGATCATGATACCTTCACCCCTGCCCTGTGCTCTGATGTTCAGAGCTGTTTATTATTTAAACAGTCAATCTAACAGGACACACCTGGTTAACAAGAGACACATGTCAGTCACATGTTCCAATATTTGATACAAAATGTGCTATATTCTATGTTGTTTAACACGTCTACACATAAATACCAGGAAGTAAAAGCTGAAATTCTCATGCTTTCTTCTCATATTCATCTTTTGATCTCAAACTCAAATGTCTTCAAAGAAAGAAAAAAAGAAAAGAATTGGGCTTGCTGTTCCAATAGTTTTGGAGGGGGCTGTACATATGACTCGCCTTCAGTTAGTTCAGAACATGGCAGCCAGGCTGCTTACAGGCACCAAGAGAAGGGATCACATCACTCCAGTTTTAGCCTTTCTGCACTGGTTTCAAACAGGACCCAATTTAAGGTTCTTTTATTTGTTTTTGAAGCTCATAATGGGCTAGCCCTCTCCTACATTATGGACCTGCTCTCTCAATACTTAGCTCCTAGGTCTCTGAGGTCTTCTGATCAGTTACTCTTAGTCTCAGTGGTGACCACACTTTTGCTGAAAGCGGGAACCCTCGTACCCTAAAAATACTCAAAAAACCTTTATTCCTCTAAAAACCCACTCCTTGCTTTGGGAAAAATCATACTACTTGACTCTGCTCTCTGACATGCTCTGGTTGCCAGATAGGAAGCTCAGAATTTTAGTTTGTAATATTAATCATAAAGTTATGGCTTATTCCTTTAAAAATATTTAACAAAATTATACATTTTGCCTCTTTCCAGTCCAGATATGAGTGGTGTCCTTCCTTTTACTGCTATCCTGTTCCCTACACAGCATCGTTTTATCTCTGCAAGAACATCAGTAGATCCAACTAGGATGACATCAGGCGAGATTAAATGTGAGAATCTGGAATCCACAGAAATTGGTCCTCAAAGCTCATCTGGTACTTTCCACACTACCACCCTTTACAGACAAACACAAAGTGAAGTTCACCAGTGCTCGCACTGTGGGAAGTATTTCAATCAGAAGAGTACTCTCAAAAAACACCAGTGTATTCATTCGGGAGAGAAGCCATATCACTGCCCAAACTGCGGGAAAAGTTTCAGTCAGAAGAGTACTCTCAAAGAACACCAGCGCATCCACACGGGAGAGAAGCCGTATAGATGCCTACAGTGCGGGAAGAGTTTCAGTCAAAACGGGAACCTCAAAAAACACCAGCGGATTCACACCGGAGAGAAGCCGTATCAGTGCTCACAGTGCGGGAAGAACTTCACAGGCCAGAGCGATCTCCAGCGACACCTGCGCATTCACACGGGAGAGAAGCTGTATCCGTGTTTACAATGTGAGAAGAGTTTTATTGAGCGTAGTAATCTTATAAAGCACCAGAGAATTCACACTGGAGAGAAACCGTATCAGTGCTCACACTGTGGAAAGAGTTTTACACAGAACTGTAACCTCCAAAAACACCTGCGCATTCACACAGGAGATAAACCGTATCAGTGCTTAGACTGCGGGAAGAGTTTTACTCAAAGGACTGATCTCCAAATACACCAACGCGTTCACACGGGAGATAAACCGTATTACTGCTCACTGTGCGGGAAGAACTTCACAAGCCAGAGTCATCTCCTGCGACACCAGCGCATTCACACGGGAGAGAAGCCGTATCAGTGCTCGCAGTGTGAGAAGAGCTTTATCGAGAGAGGTATTCTCATACAACACCTGCGAATTCACACGGGAGAGAAGCCGTATGGATGCTCACACTGTGGGATGAGTTTTGCACAGAGGAGTAATCTCCGAAAACACCTCCACGTTCACACTGGAGATAAACCGTATCAGTGCTTGGAGTGTGGGAAGGGTTTTATACAGGGAGCTGATCTGCAAGAGCACCAACACGTCCACACCGGGGAGAAGCCGTATTACTGCTCAGTGTGCGGGAAGAGCTTTACTAGGCATAGTAGTTTCCAACGACACCAACACATCCACACTGGAGCGAAACCGAATCAGTGCTTAGATTATGGTAAGAGTTTTCTTGAGAACAGTAAGCTCATAAAACACCAGAGAACTCATACAGTGGAGAGTTTTAGTGGACGTAGTAATTTGCAGCAACATAAACACGTTCACACGGCTGAGACTGGGGACGTTCCACAGTTCTTTTTAGAACAACGTGTGGGAATTGATTAGCTCTATTGTTGGTCAAACAGGATCATTTGAAAGGCTTTATACATTCTGGTGGTGCATGTTCCTTCTGTTTTACTGGAGGAGGCTCTGGGGATTTTATCACTATGAAATTAAGCTTTATAGATACGTTCATACTCTATACAGGATGTCGAGGAGTGGGTTTTTTGTGTTTGTTGTGGAAAACTTGGGATGCAACTTGCGGAGTTTTTTGTGCTTTTTAAAAAAAATTTTTTTATGGAAAACTACTTGAAGAATTGTTTAAATCACACGAAATTGTTTTGCACGCTGTTTCACAGTGATGTTTGTTGGTAAATGAGATCTTTATAGCTGTACTCATGTTCACGACGCACGTGAACCGAAGAGGGCTTTGGCTGAATGCGCGTCATGATGACGTCACATGATGCGTCTCGGCTCGGATCTGTGGAAAATCTGCGGTCATTTTGAAAAATTGCACGCTCCTCCGAATATTGAGGAGTTTCCTTGATTTTGTGTTAATTTCTACAAAATCCTGTAGGGACTGAACAATTTATTATTCCCACACATGTCATGTTCACTAATTAAATGATCACATGTATTTACAATTTTATTCTTGATGCATGGCCAGGGGTTTTTATTGTTGTTGACATTATCAAGATCACATCTATTCTTTAATTATTGGAATTCCCAGACAGAATAGTCAAATAGTTGTTATACCTTTTGGATTACCATGGACTGAAAGAATGATATACTTTTGTTCATTAAAAAGTCAGGATTTGACCAGATCTGTGAATACTTTTGTATTTCCATTGTGAGGTGAGCACATGGCCTTTTTCACCATTCTCTAAACTAAATAATAGACACTTCTGGCCTCTGGATCATAAATAGTAATGCCGTGATTTTTGAGAAGTTCTTTAAATCCACACGGCTCAAAGGCGGAATTAAACAATTATCTGAATGTAATTCCCATTACATTTGCGTTTCACTTTTATCGAGTTATTTCAAACCATGCACTTGCAGCTTATTTTAAGTTATCAAATTTCTTACTTTCAGCAGTGCTGTATCTTGCCACAAACAGTTTCATGTCTCCATCAGTGAACAGTGGAGAAGTTCAATAAAACAGACTTCATGTAAAAACTGTAATGAATTTCCTGGTTACACAACTGCACTATTTGAGAATGTAGTATTAGCACATTTATAGAAGGGGTATATTTATTTATAATCGCACTATCCGGTGTCACCCAGATGAGGACGGGTTCCCTTTTGAGTCTGGTTCCTCTCAAGGTTTCTTCCTCATATCTTCTCAGGGAGTTTTTCCTCACCATCTTCGCCTCTGGCTGCTCATTAGGAATAAATTCATACATTTAACCTCTATATCCTGAATTTATATATTTCTGTAAAGCTGTTTTGGGACAATGTCCACTGTTAAAAGCTCTATACAAATAAAACTGAATCGGATTGAATGATCCTTATCGTGTTTCTGTCTGTTAGCCGTCATTTTAGTTTCCTTTTGCTAACCGGTTCATGAGCGCTAAATACAATGCGCCAGTAGGTGTCGTTGTGATCGTCTAGGTCGCGTTCCGTCACACATTCACAGAAATAGAAGAAAACGTGCGGCAGTTTTGCTGATTGATGATCTGAGCTCTCCGACTCTACTAATCATCTTTACATTCAAATATTTCTGACAGGGTTTTACCTCCACAGTTTCATCTGATCCGTTGTGGGTGTATTTGAGGAGGTTAACTGTGTTCTGCTGTAAATATCAAGGTAAGTTCAACTCGGCTAACAGTGGCTGAATCCTAAATGGATTTCTACTTCCTGTGCTAGTGCACTACACAGCCTATAAAATAGTGGTGTTTACACACTCTGTAATGCACTATATATCCTATCAGGAAGTCAAAACTAGTGAATTATTATTAGATTATTGAACTGATGCTAACTGAAAGCAAGATCTGTTTCAGTCGGGTAAATAATAACATTGTTATTGGCGCCATTTTAAAATGTGAAGCTGTCCAAATGAAATGATAAGGTATTACATCCTGTCCACAAAACGAAAAAAACATGATGTGTGCAAAAAAAAACAAACAAACAAATGAACAAGAATTTGAGAAAACAGTGATCTGTGTCATTACCATTACTAGAGCAAAGGTATTCAAACTATGGGCCTACTTAAATAATAAAAAAAAACCCACCACACATATAAATGACTCTATCAGACTTGCTAGCCTTTATACGTTCTGCCTGAGCGCCACTTTATTTGACTTTATTATTATTATTTCTTTTAAACATCATTATACAACACTTAGTTCAGTAATTTGACTGGACAGGCAGCATTACTATGAGAGCAGAGTATTTTTGTGAATTATTTTTGAACAAAGGTTAAACAATAGACAATTTTTCACAGCATTCTTTGCTCATATTTACCAAGGGTGCCAATATTAGTGGAGGGCACCGTATTTGAGCATTCTATTAGTTGCAATGGCAGTGCAAATGCAGGTCCCAATCTACGCAATCCAAAGTTAAAATGTATAGATAGCTCAGGATCACAACAACTGACATGCATTATACACTGTTAGACATTTTATTGTATTTTTGAGGTAATTTACAGGTAGTACTATTGCCTGTAACTTACTGTAACTGCCCCTTTACAGTAGCTTACCTGTAAATGTGTTTTACAGTACAATACCCTCACTGCATCTTATTTCTACAATATAATATTACAGTAACTTTACTGTCATTTATTTTACACTATTTATTTTACAAAATCTTTATTTTGAATATTTTACATGAATGCTATTGAATTTAATAAATTCCAAATAAGTGAATTGAGTCCATGTACATCAGTATATATTTTTTTTATTCACTGTCACTATCAATTACATTTTATTTATTTATTTTTTATTGTGATACAACATTTTTTTTTTTTTAAAAAAAGATAACTTAAATCTTAACAACAAATCACAGCAGAGATCATGAAAATATTGGCAACAAGAATCATGAACAAAACATCCAAGTTGGTCTTGGCTGGCCTCCATACTGTTAAATCACTGACTGTCATGCTATGCAGTGGTTTATAATCCCACATGAGACTATTAAACAATCACAAGATAATAAATGGACAAAAAGTAGGCAGAAATGTAGGCAGTTATTTTATTGTTGAAATAATAAAATGTTATGCGTTACAAGATGTTAATCACATAATGCATCTGATTAGAAGTCAAAAGGTATACTTACAAAGCCGAAGATGCTCAGTGCTGTGACTCTGAAAAGAGTCTTTGGGGTGAAGTTGTCTCCTGTTGACGCAGGCAAAAGAGAGAAAAAGAAGAAATATCATTTTTCATCAGTGATTATTGACTAATGATTATATGTTATGAACACGATAAATCACAGATCTATAGGATGACTACTAGCTTGATCACTTACACAATCAGATGACAAGATGAGGATGAGGATGGGTTGCCTTCTGTGTCCGGTTCCTCTCAAGGTTTCTTCCTCTTAAAACATCTTAGGGAGTTTTTCCTTGCCACCGTCGCCACTCAGTGACTTGCTCAGTTGGGATAAATTCGCACCTTTAATATTTGTATACCGTGTTGATATTTCTGTAAGGCTGCTTTGAGACAATGTCTGTTGTAAAAAGCGCTATACAAATAAAATTGAATTGAACAATCAACACTGAAATAATAGAGAGGAGAATAGAAACAATATATACAATAACATGTACAAATGAATTAATATGAAATAAGAAGCCATAATAAGGAATTCGTTTTCATTCTTGAATTAATTAATTCTATATAATTCTCTCTCCCCCCTGCATACACTGGCGTAAATGTTTTATTTACGTGAGAGAGCCTTTGAGAAAACGCGCCGCTTCAAATGACGTCACACACATTTAACGGTATTGATTTAACTGAGGAGTAAAATAAATCATACTGGAAGTTAAAAAACACGGAAAACATTGTTGGTGTAAATACTAGATTGTGTAAATCTACTCGAAGTCAGTCAGTCAGTTATATGAGAATTTAATGGGTTTAATATGAAAGCGGAAGTTTTTGAGGAAAACGAACAGTTCCCTCAGACTGTCCTGTTAGCCAGAGTTTTAAAAGTAACTTATGAAAGAAATGTGTTAAAAATGTGTAAAGTAGAAAGTATTTACCTCATGAAAACTCGCAGCTGTGTGGAGATCCTCTCAGCAGGGACGACCGTTAATCACGCGCTGGTCACAAACCTCAGTTTATATGCCCTCTGCCAGGCTGTAGCGCGAGCTGTGCACGCGAGCAACAATTTACATTTTGTGAGGTGTAAACAAAGTGTATATCTTTTATTTTTTTATCATTTAAAAATTACATTTAGATCACCACACTTGTGCTGTTATTACCCTGGCATTAAAAATAAATAAAATGATTATTATTATTATTATTATTATTATTATTATTATTATTATTATTATTATTGCCTATATGACATTTTAATAGGTCTAAAACAATATGCATATAGCCCTAGGAGTAATACAAGTTGTGTCCACACTGAACAGAAGTGCAGTCATCCAGTGAATTATAAGGCAATAATTACAACTTAATTGTATGTATAGGGTTTGGTATATAAACCATACATATACTGACTGCAGAGATGCAGCATGTACACACTTAAAAAATCTGTCTTCTTCATTTACAGTAGCACTACTGCTTTTGCGTAAACAGTAAAGTACTGCAAATTCACATATACAGTAACTTACTGTAAACATCATAAAAAATACCCATAATACAAAGCATATTACAGTCGTTAACTGTATATGATATTTTATTGGGTTTTTTTGCGGTAAGTAACTGTAAAATTACAGCAAAGTCTAACAGTGTAGGTTGTACGGTTAATCGACCATATTGAAAGCTCTTTTTTAGCTTTCAGATGACACCAGCTCCGCACTGCTGCAATTTACAGTGCTTGAGAAACAGGCTGTATTTTAGCCATCTTTGGAGCTTTATCTCTTGTTAAAATGATGCCTCTGGTGCTGCTACTGAGCTCATTATGTTTCATTCGGTCATTTTCTCCGGTCAAAGACTTTGTTTATTAATTCAGACTTGTGGGAGAATTTATTAATTTATCAATGCATTTCTAAGACATGGTGAACCTGTATTACATATTTACAATATTAAATATCTGTTCATAGGCAATTTTTTGATTTTTCGTTTTAGACAAAAATTTAGAAAAAATTTAGAAAGCACCGGTCAGTTTTCATACAGGAAAGCTGTGGTGTAGCTCTGAATTTAAGTTTATAAAATTATGCAGTATGGTTTGTTTGTTTAAAATATGGAACCATTGACTAATTTTGTCTTTTTGTGAATCCAGATTTGAGTGGTGTCCAGTCTTCTCTTGTTGTCTACTTTCCTACACATTTTAAATTTACCTCCACAAGAACATCACAAGATCTGACTAAGATGAAGTCAGGCGAAATTAAATGTGAGAATCCGGAACCCACAGAGATCTCCAGTAGTCACCAAAGCTCATCTGATACTATCCACACAAACACCCCTCACAGAAAAAAAGAAAATCACCACTGCTCACAGTGTGGGAAGAGTTTCAGTGAAAGGACTAATTTCAGACGACACCAGCGCATTCACACAGGAGAGAAGCCGTATCAGTGTTCGCACTGTGGGAAGAGATTTACCGAGAATGGTCAGCTTAGACAACATCAGCGCATTCACACGGGAGAGAAGCCGTATCCCTGCCTGGACTGTGGGAAGAGTTTTAGGCAAAAGAGTAGTCTCACAAAACATCAGCGCATCCACACAGGAGAGAAGCCGTATAGCTGCTCAGACTGTGGGAAGAGATTTACACAAACTAGTAGCCTCCGCCAACACCGGTGCAAACCGTATAAACCGTATTACTGCATAGAATGTGGAAAGGGTTTTAAACATGACCTTAGTCTCCAGTTACATCAACGTATTCACAAAGGGAACACATCGTATGACTGCTCACAGTGTGGCAAGAATTTTACGAGCCTGAGTACTCTTCAGCGACACCATCGCATTCACATGGGAGACAAGCCGTTTAAGTGTTCACAGTGTGGTAAAGGTTTTATAGAGCACTGTAAGCTCATAAACCACCAACGAATTCACACAGGAGAGAAGCCATACAGCTGTTCACATTGTGGGATGAGTTTTACAGAAAGGAGGTCTCTCCAACAACACCAGCGCATTCACACTGGAGAGAAGCCGTATCACTGCTTAGAGTGTGGGAAACACTTTAATAGAATGACTGCTCTCCGAGTACACCAGCAAACCCACACAGGTCAGAAGCCCTATCACTGTTCTCAGTGTGGGAAGAGTTTTACTACACATAGAAGTTTCCGGCAACATCTGCATATTCACACGGGAGAGAAACCTTATCAGTGCTCATACTGTCAGAAGAGTTTTACACAATGGGCTACCCTTTATAAACATCAGCGTGTTCACACAGGAGATAAACCGTATTGCTGCTTAGAGTGTGGGAAGAGTTTTAATCGATTGGACAGGTTCCATTTACACCAACGCATTCACAGTGGACAGAAGCCCCATTACTGCTCAGAGTGTGGGAGGAGTTTTACTAGCATGAGCCATCTCCAAAAACACCAGAGTATTCACACTGAGAAACCATATCACTACGCTTAGTGTGAGAAGAGTTTTAGTAACCAGAGAAACTTTCAGCAACGCAAGCTGATTCACACTGCTGAGAATAAGGACATGATGCAAACTGTATTAAATATACTATTCCAAAGAATTTCACATTCACCAATGAAGGCGCAGGTGTTTTAGGTTTTTTTAATCTTAATCCATGCCCATTCTATGCATACAATCATGCAGATACAGGTCAAAAGCTTCAGTTAATGTTCACATCAAACATCAGAATGAAGGAAAAAGAATGATATCTGTGACTTTAACCTGTGATTTTCACACACAACAGTCTCTAGAGTTGACACAGAATGGTGAGGAAAACCAAAAAACATCCTGTAAGTGGAGGGTTTGCTGGCTGAAATACCTTGTTGAAGAGGAGAGTGACCCGACTGGTCTGAGCTGACAGGAAGTCTTTACTAACTCAAATAATCACTCTTTACAACCGTGCTGAGCAGAAAAGCATCTCAGAACGCACGACACATCGAACCTTGAGATTAGATAGCTGCATGAATGTGCATAAAGTGGATGGTGAGTGTATATTTTGTTACATACACTTGTAAATTTTTTTTGGTGTTTTATGTCTGAATAGGTGCTTTTACTTGTTGATTAATTGTTATTGTGTAATTGTAATAATTGTTCAATACTTTTGAGTAGCCATGGATTTAAAGAAATAACAATAACATCAATGAAATTAAACAACAGAACACTAATGGGTTTCATAAAGGGAAAAATATAATGGATGTCTGCAGTTGTGCCCAAATTTCTGATGACCCTAAATAATTGTTTTTGAGGATAATTTACCTCAATTAGAAGAGAACCTCAAAGCTAACACCAATCCGTTAAACCCGACCGACAGTTAAAATACTGTGTACTTGCAACCACAATTCCAAAAAAGTTGGGATGCTGTGTGAAATGTCAATAAAAACAATGCAATGATTTGCAAATCTCATAAACACGTATGTTATTCACAATAGAACATAGAAAACATATAAAATGTTTAAACTGAGTAAATGTACCATTTTTAAGGAAAAAATAAGGTAATTTTGAATTTGATGGCCGCAACATGTCTCAAAAAAGTTGGGACGGGGCAAGAAAAGGCTGGAAAAGTTAGTGCTAGTAAAAAGAAACAGCTGGAGGTTATTTGGCAACAGGTCAGTAAGATGATTGGGTATAAAAAGAGGATCTTAGAGAGGCAGAGTCTTTCAGAAGTAAAGATGGGAGGGAATCTAGATTGAAGCAGATGTTGCTCTAAAACCTGTATATACCTTTCATCATTGATGGTGCCTTTCCAGATGTACAAGCTGTCCATTCCATAGGCACTAATGCACCCTCATACCATCAGAGACGCAGGCTTTTGAATTGAGCGCTGATGAAAAGCCGGATGGCCGGATAGCCATCTTTAGTTTCGAAGACATGCCGTTCGTTTTTTTTTCTAAAAAAAAATTAAAATTTTGATTCGTCTGACCACAGAACAGTTTTCCACTTTGCCTCAGTCCATTTTAAATTAACTTGCACATGTTCTACACATTTTACTTTTGCAAATAACACCATTTTTGATTACCAAACTATTTTCTTAATTCTTACATAATTTCAGACAGTGTAACTCAGCACTGCTGTTGCACAACTAATTGCACACAATACTGAAACACAGTACATGGCTATACAATTCTCTATACAAAAGTATACAAAAGAGGGGATAGTTAATCAGCAGCATCAGAGCAGCGTGACGAAAGAACTATGGATGAGATTAAAACTATGTAAGTTCATTTAATGTATAAATGAATTAATTAATTGCTAATTTATTCAGTAGTCAGCGTTAATTTGGTCTGCGTGTGGACCAGCAGTGGTTCCGACCGACTTATATGATCCAGTGGACCGGTACCTGCTTGCTGTCTGGGGCTATATTAGCAAAACAGCCTTCTGTTGTTATGGTGATTAGGAGCGCTAATACAATGTTCCAGTAGGTGTCGCTGTCAGCGTCTACGTCGCGTTCCATCACACATTCACAGAAATAGAAGAAGACGTGCGGCAGTTTTGTTGATTGATGATCTGAGCTCTCCGACTCTATTAATCATCTTTACATTCAGATATTTCTGACAGGGTTTTACCTCCACAGTTCCATCTGATCCGTTGTGGGTGTATTTGAGGAGGTTAACTGCGTTCTGCTGTAAAGATCAAGGTAAGTTCAACTCGGCTAACAGTGGCTGAATCCTAAATGGATTTCTACTTCCTGTGCTAGGGCACTACACAGCCTATAAAATAGTGGTGTTTACACATTCTGTAGTGCACTATATATCCTATCAGGACTCATTTGGAACGCAGCCCTAGTGAAACCTTACAGTGTGTGCGGATAATTGTTCATTAATTGGCTAATTACTAAATTGATGTGTGTCAGTTACTCATGTGGTTACAGTACTGATACATAACAGGATGAATAGTTTATAGGTTGATAAACTGAGTCTGTACTTATACCTGTCTGTGTGCATTGTGTGAGTCTGTAGGTTGTCAGTGTGGGTCAGCACTGTATTTGGGTAATCTACCACAGTGCATCTATCACTGCTTTGAGGACCAGACATCACTTTGTTTTACCCTGTGGTCAGGTTTGGATTCTCAAATGCCTCATGATGTTCTGAGTGTCACCTGAGTTGTGATCTGACTGGTGAATAGAGGGACACCATTTTAAAAACATGGTTTGAATACTGGTGAGACCATCAGTGATGCAATATAGATATTAACGTCAACCCAACTTACTTAACGCCATCTAATTCAGCTTGGGATGCCAGCAGTTCAAGAGTGGCTGCTACAGATAATTGAGAGTGAATGAGTCTTGGTTTATTGTGAAATAAGTGAGAAATCATCCCATGGTTCAATGGTCACCCCTGTCTCTGAGGTATCAGTTCTGAAAATGTACTATTCTGACAAAGGTAAATGGCACTTACTGAGTGGAGAGGGGGAAAAAACATACAAAGTGCAAGTTCCTATCATAAGTGCAGTGAGTGAAAGCTAAAAGTGCTGGTGATGCTCACAGGGAAAAACCAACTTAAAAATTAAGACACCACAGATTTCCCAATATTCAATGAACAAAAACCACTTGTGCAAAAAAAAAAAGTACACCCCAATGACATAGTATAACAGATGAGAAGACTGTGAAGGCTGTTCCCAGTTTTGGAGGACAAGGTAGTGACTGCAATACAATCATAGTCACAAGCCACTAAACAGAAAGCTCCATGAGGTGTACAGATTATCTGTCTCATACAAGCCAAGAAGAAGAAAAGGGAAGATGACTGTATGACAGTTGAATTTATTGCAACTACTGCGTCATTCAGGTATCCAGGTGATCCTCATTCCCTCAGGAGATTAGCAGGGGCGAAATGGAACCTGTATCACGTATGCACCAGTTAAGAAAAATAAAAAGAAGCATGATTTTAAAATCTCTGCTGGTTTCTCCCAGTTTCTTTTTAATACCTGCAAACCACCCCACCCCTGCCCCCTGTTCAAGTTCACAGTTCTTGGCCCACATCTAAAGCCAAACCACATTTTGTTTTGGGACATAACTGAATGTAACTTTTACCTAAACTTGGATATGCAGCACATAAGATTTAACAGGTGTCTCCTGAAAACTGAACCAGAACATACCAGTCAGTTTCCAGACAGGAACTCTGATGTGTTTCGGTTCATAAAATTAAGCAGTGTGCTTTTTGTTAAAAACATTGAACTATTGCCCATTTTTACTTTGCTTTTTTCTGATGCAGATATGAGTGGTGCCCTGTCTTCTCGTGTGGTCTTCTTTCCTACGTCCCTCTGTGGGAATATCAAAAGATTCAACTAGGATGAAGTCAGAAGAGATTAAATGTGAGAATCTGGACCCCACAGACAGCTGCAATATTAGCCAAAGTTCATCTGGTATTTTACACACCAACACTTCTTACAGAAAAAAAGAAATTCACTACTGCTTACAGTGTGGGAAGAGCTTCAGTCAAAAGTCTCATCTCAGACAACACCAGCGGCTCCACACGGGAGAGAAGCCGTATCTCTGCTCGCAGTGTGGGAAGAGTTTCAGTCAAAACAGTAGTCTCAAAGAACACCAGCGGATCCACACGGGAGAGAAGCCATATCGGTGCTCGCAGTGTGAGAAGAATTTTAGTAACCAGAGTAATCTTCAGCGACACCAGCGCGTTCACTCGGGAGAGAAGCCGTATCGGTGTTCGCAATGCGGGATTAGTTTTACACAAAGTAACGCTCTCCAAAAACATCAGCGCATTCACACAGGAGATAAACCGTATCGCTGTTTAGAATGTGGGAAGAGTTTTAATCGCGGGGACACTCTCCAACATCACCTGCGCAGTCACACAGGAGAGAAGCCGTATCACTGCTCACGCTGTGGGAAGAGTTTTACTAAGCAAAATAGTCTCCATGTACACCAGCGCATTCACACTGGGGAGAAGCCTTATTACTGTTTACAGTGTGGGAAGACTTTTAACAACCAGAGCAGTCTCCGACAACACCAACGAATTCACACTGGAGAGAAGCCGTATTACTGTACAGAGTGTGGAAAGCATTTTACTAGCCAGAGTAATCTCCTGCGACACCAGCGCGTTCACACAGGACAAAAGCCGTACCACTGCTCAAAGTGTGTGAAGAGTTTCAGTCAGAACGGGAATCTTAAAAAACACCAGTGTGTCCAACACAAGCACCTTGACACAGCATGAGAGTTCTATTGCAAATGCTTATTTTGGGTCAAATGGGTTGTTTAAACGTGTTTATATGTATGATTTAAAGTTCAGTAATAATTAAAGTAGCAGATGTTTTTAGGGTGACCTTGAGTGTTATATAAAGGTGCTATATAAATGGAACAACTACTTATTCTTATTCTCAATCTTATTATTGAAGTATTTATTTATTTAGGTTGATTTAATATTTAAATAAGACATGTAACCATCATTCTTCAGTTTGGGATTAATTATTTATTTAGGTAGTGTCCAATCTAGACTCCACACATCCATGTCACCGGTTATTCAATAAATCAGAGCCACAAAGAACAGTTTGTGGGATGTATAGATAAAAAACATAAAAATACATTAAAATGAATACTTGGAAATACCTAACGTTTGTTTTTTTTGTCTGTCTTTTGACTAATAATTGCCTTGCAAATATACTTACACACAGTCTTCTCTGAAAGTATTGGAACACAAGGCCAATTCTGTTTGTGCTATACACTGAGGACATTTGCGTTTGAGATGAAAAGATGAAATGAGACGATAGATCAGAATTTCAGCTTTCGTTTCTTCATATACACATCTAGATGTGGTGAACAACTTGGAACATGCCAACCTTTGGTGGTAGACTATGCAATTTTTAGGTGAGTGAAAGTACTGGAACAGAGTCTTAAAGTAAATAATACTTAATTTTTGGTTGCATAGCCCTTGGACCTGGCATTGCCATTCCTGTAAGATATCACGATTATGGAAACATGGTAAATACAATGAAGAACTGTTTGTGCAAATATCCAGTCTTGATTCCTGCCCATGGATGACTGTGAAATCATTAGGATTTGAATGATCTCTCTGAGATGGGGTGAAAAGTTTTTTTTCTCTGTTACACCACTCACAAGCCTGGCTAAACACATTATCTATAGTGCATGATATAATTGGGAATTGGCTTCCATGTTCTATACAACCGATGTCATACTAGGGAAATTTATAGAATTGGCCCAGTTTAAGAATAATTTTGATTGAGGACATACATTCTACCAAAATTGTACATACTCTGCACTTAAATGGACTCTACTGAATTGACAGATTAAAGTAATAATCAGAATATTAAAAGTGGCTGTATTTGGGCATACTAAATTGGTGTTTGATAAATATATATTAAGGCAGTCCAATTTTCATTTTATATATTTATTACGTGTCTGATATTGTTTAATCTAGGTTTATTTTCCCTTTGCTAACCGGTTCATGAGCGCTAATACAATGTTCCAGTAGGTGTCGCTGTGAGCGTCTACGTCGCGTTCCCCAACACATTCACAGAAATGGAAGAAGACGTGCGGCAGTTTTGCTGATTGATGAGCTGAGCTCTCCGACTCTACTAATTATCTTTAAATTCAAATATTTCTGACAGGGTTTTACCTCCACAGTTCCATCTGGTCCGTTGTGGGTGTATTTGAGGAGGTTAACTGCGTTCTGCTGTAAAGATCAAGGTAAGTTCAACTCGGCTAACAGTGGCTGAATCCTAAATGGATTTCTACTTCCTGTGCTAGTGCACTACACAGCCTATAAAATAGTGGTGTTTACACACTCTGTAGTGCACTATATGTCCTATCAGGAAGTCAAAACTAGTGAAAAGTTAGTGTGTGCTGCTAATTATTAACAGATTATCAAATTGCTGCTAATCATGATCATGTTTTACTTCTTTTAAACTTTAGAGTACTCTATGGCTAAGATTACTTATGATTATGTGATATCCTTAGTGAGATACTGAAATAGGTTAATTAATCTGGTCAGTGACGTCATATGTACAAAACTCCAGACATTACAGTGAAGCTGGTTTGGTTTAAGTATTGCGGTCACGGATCGAAAAATAATAAGCGTGAATCAAACGTTTAAAGTCACATGCAAATTTATATTGCACAAAACTGAAATATGAATTCAAAGTTTTCTGAATCGCACACAAACTCGTTTTCCTTGGTTATATTCCTGTGTTTTTGAGCTCTCTGACATTTTCTGCTCGTTTTCTTTTTCTGAAAGCTTGCTTTTCAAAACATTGCAGTTCGAGTTTCATGTAAATCAGGGCGGGCTTTAGCGCCACCATTGGTTCACTACAGCTCCTCCTCTAGCCAATTAATCGAAGAGGGGAGTTGACGTCACTCCACTGCGACTCATGGCTGTTGTGTTGACGGGTAAGGAAAGATGGATAATCATCAGGCAGCAAATCTCGGTCAATTACAACATTTTAACATAAATATATAGTTAGTGGATTTTGGCTTAGGTGCAAGGAATTAAATGATGGCTTTAAATTGTTTTGGTAATTTCAGAACAACTCAGCTACTGTGTATGTGTATCTTTTTCAATGTTTTTTGTTACAATGTTACATCATTACATTTTTCTCTGACAATTTTGTTACTGTAGGCAGCTTCCTATGTCTGTCCTCTAGCTAACTATAAACAAATAGTTTCTTAACATCCAGTAATTTCAGTAGACAGTGTCATGGTTACTTACTTCCAACGTGATCGCTTCTCTGTCATTTTCCAGTGAATACTCTCTCACTTGCTTTCACTCATGCTCACTTCTTCAGGCACCCATGACCCTGTCACCAGTTCACCAGTTGTCCACAGTTCCTTGGACCACTTTTGGTAGGTACTAACCACTGCATAACGGGAACACCCCACAAGACCTGCCGTTTTGGAGATGCTCTGACCCAGTCGTCTCGCCATCACAATTTGGCCCATGTCAAAGTCGCTCAGATCCTTACGCTTGCCCGTTTTTCCTGCTTCCAACACATCAACTTCCAGAACTGACTGTTTACTTGCTGCTTAAAATATCCCACCTCCTGACAGAATTGTAACAAAATAATCAACGTTATTCACTTCACCTGTCAATGGTTATAATGTTCTGGTTGATTGGTGTGTGTGTGTGTTGTAAGTGGTGGTGATGATTGCACAATTATGTGGCTGAGAAGTTCTCCAGGCAGGTATAATCAAAGCAGGAGCATGATACCAAGATCTTTCATTGGCATCGTCCAAATTCCCTCCAGAACACACCAATCAGATTTGAGACAGAAATATTATTATATAACTCTGTTTTTGTTTATTGGTTTATTTGGATAAAAGACTGAAATATGGAACAATTTTTGCCTTTTGCAGATTTGAGGGGTGTCCAGTCTCCTCTTGTCCTCTTTCCTACACATCATAAGTTAACCTGCACAAGAATATCAAGAGTTAGAAGCTATTATGAAGTCAAAAGGGATTAAATCTGAGTATCTGAAACCCATGGAGAGCTGCAGTAGTGAACAAATCTCATCTAATACTTTACACTCTAAGATCTCTCACAGACGAGTGCGGAAAAAAAATCACCACTGCTCAGTGTGTGGAAAGAGTTTCGATCGAGAGAGTTTTCTCAGAATGCATCAGCGGATTCACACCGGAGAGAAACCGTATCACTGCTCACAATGTGGGAAGAGTTTCAGTCAAAAGAGTCATGTCAAACAACACCAGCGCATTCACACAGGAGAGAAGCCGTATCGATGCTCGGAGTGTCGGAAGACGTTTACCTGCCAGAGAAACCTCCAGCGACACCAGCGCATCCACACAGGGGAGAAACCTTTTCAGTGCTCAGAGTGTGGGAAAACGTTTATGTACCAGGATCACCTCCAGCGACACCAGCGCATCCACGCAGGAGAAAAGCCGCATCAGTGCCCACATTGTGAGAAGAGCTTTAGTGAGACATTTCTTCTCATAAATCACCTCCGAGTTCATACAGGAGAGAAACCATATCAGTGCTCAGAGTGTGGGAAGAGTTTTACACAAAAGTCTAGTCTGAAAGGACATCAACGCATTCACACTGGAGAGAAACCGTATAACTGCTCACAGTGTGCAAAGAATTTTACTACCTCGCATAGTCTCCGAAAACACCAACGCATTCACACTGGACATAAACCGTATTACTGCTCACAGTGTGCAAAGAATTTTACCACCCTGCGTAGTCTCCGAAAACACCAGCACGTTCACACAGGAGAGAAAACCAGACTGCTCGGAGAGTGGGAAGAGTTGTAGGACACGATGAAATTTACATCAACAAAATGACATTTACTCAGCTGAGAATGGGGACATATTGCAATTTTCATTAGAAAGTGTGGAAATGAACTCGTTTTATTCTAAACATTTATTTTGAGTCAAATGGGATCATTTAACTCCTTCTGTTGGAATGTTTTTATATTCTTTGCTATGTACTTGAGGGGGCAGTGGGGTTTATCACTATGAAACTATGAATTTTAGAGTGTGTGGAAAGTAAAAGGTAGGCCTGTGTGATATTGCATTTTTATTGTCATTACATCACATTACACTGCATTAGTATGCAATGAAATTTATTTAGTCAATTATATTACCCTGTCTGATAACCTTTTATTATTACTGCATTCCCAAATTGGCTATAACAAGATATTATTTCTTACATTGGCAGTATGGTCAAATAATTTGTGAAGAGTTGTTATACCTTTGAACAGTCATGTGAAATTGTATATTTTGGTAATTAAAAAAAGCCTGTGTGAAATATTTTTCGCTATTTTCCATGATTAGGATTCAATCATTTAAGATCAGTTCTGTGTGATTTTGCTAACTCATGTTCTCATGATGTTTTTGGGTTTCTGTGCTTGATTGTTTTTGTCTCTTTTGTCTTATGTTTTCCTTAACTAGCTTTGGGTATGTTGCTTGCATGTACATATGAGTATAAAAGCCAACTGTATCCAACTTGTGTTTAGACTAAGATTGAGACCACGAAACAATGTAGTGCCCAGAGTGTCTCTGTGCACATAATAAACCCTCTCTTTGTCTATACCCTGGCTCTTGGTCTGCTGATTCTTCATGCATCTTACTTCTGGTGAAGCTGAAGCATTTTGATCATCCAGAAAAGATTTACATCACCAGGATATGGATGAATCTGTGAACATTTGTTAGCAGGGACGTAGCCAGACCATTTACAATGAAGTGGCCAGGTTAGACCCAGTGAGGCTATTGGGGTGGCAATAGAAGGTGGGACAAAACACTAATCTTCATCTGTGGAAAATAACAATGTACTTCCCCTGTCTGTGTAGGGCGTGAGTTTGAGCTTCACTCAACATAAAAAGCACACTATAAATCTATATAAAATTCACATCTGACAAAAGTTCACACTCTTCATTCTCAACACAAACTCTTACCCATAATCCTCTGCAACTACTAACCGCCTGGACTCCATTTCGCTCATCACACTACTACTAACACCATCACATGATCAGTCACATGACTCATCCATTATCACATTTGTTGCCACCACACAGCGACATCTTCATTGTGGTCAGGACCAGGAACCAGGCTTTGTGTTAGCTAGCTAATGTTTCTTCTTCTTCATCATTGAATAATGATGAAATTTCCATGATTAAATAATCATCTAAATTACCTTACTAATGGCTTTGATTAGCGCACTAATAATAATCATGATAATATTTTACTATGGTGGTAAAAGGGGCCCCTGATCATTAGGAACAAGATGATGGAACGGTGCCCACCATTCAAATAAGATCAGTGAAATTAAACAACAGTCACAACACTATTATAGTTTTTATTAATGGAATAATAAAAATGGATGTTTTTTAAACAACATCCTCCAACATCAATAAATATAATAATCCTTTAAACTTATCAGGCAGATAAAATACTGTGTGCTTACATTTCCATTGCAAGAAGAGCACATGGCTTCCCCTTTATGGCCTTTTCTAACCCTGCAGGCTATTTCAGTCCTCTTGGTTTGAGAGTGATTCAGTAATATATACTTTCCTGCCTCTTCACTGCAAGTGATAATGTAAGAATTTTTAAGAGGGTCCAAAGCTGTCTATTTCAAGTTATTAAAAAAAATGCAGAATAAAGTCAAGAACACATGAAAATATTTAACTGTCTTTTTAAAAATAATAATAATTCGTTCATTTGGTACCTGGTAAGATTCAGGCCTTTGTAATAATGACCTTATGAAAAGCTTCATCTTATTGCTTTCTTCTTGAAGCTTCTCTTATTGACTATAAAATAAAACTCTCTTTATCGTTACTTCAATAATGAAGCCTTAAGCGGCCATGCATTATTATTTTCCTTTCTTGATTTTTTAGTGATCTCGACTTCCATCGTCCCGAAATGAATGTGGTTCTCAATGGGTTTTGGTTAAATGCCTGAAATAAAGTCTGTGGTTAACACAATCTCAAGATATGTTCACATTTTATACTATGACATAAAATACATCAGTAATACCCCACTCAGAAATTTTTAAAAAGCTTTTATGTGTCTTGAAAAAGACGTTTCTAACAAGTGGCTAAATTTTACCACAGAGGTTGTCGCGGACATTAAACGTCATCATTCCGAACAGGAAATCTCATCTACTACAGCCTCGTTATGTTTATATTCACACTCTTGCAAACTATTCCAACTCAAACTTTCCAACTTGTAGATTTATCAGTGTATAGTATATTCCAATTGTATTGTTTTGTTTAAAAAAAAAATAGAGTTGTCAGAAGAATAGTGGTGGTGACGTTGAAGTCATGTGACCGTGGTGTAGTTCATTTGTAGCTTTAACTTTAGCTTTTTACTTCTGGCTAGTGCATAGGCTTCAAAGTCTTATGAATCTTATCGTAATGAACGGAACATGTAAGAATCATAAACTTTTGTTGGTCACAGAGTTTATTTTCTGCAGTAATCCAAAAGCCAATGGAAAAATCCTATTGGCTTTGTGTCGAGGGAACCGGGGTGATGCTAACTTCTGGGGTGGTCTACAAAAATACCTAATTCCTGCAGGACTGACTTCCACATTAGTGTCTGACACTTGAGAAGGGGACACACACCCCTCTCTCTTAATGTGGAGATAAAGTCCATCTCTACAGCGGGCAGTTATTACATTTATGATGGAGAAGACACCAACATGCATGTAACACCAGTCCCATTCACAAAGCACCAGATTCTCTCAGGATAAAATTACATCGTGAGAAAACAGCTTTTAGTTATTGTCGAGATCACGAGAAAACAACAGAAAAAAACCCATTAATAACGCATTGCCGTTGTAGTGACAAATGACCATCTTGTCACTTAGAGGTGTTTCCGACGCGTGAAATCCGAACAAGACACACTCCAGTCTAGTACTGCTTTTATCCGTTTTATTTATCACAAAGCTCGTAGATGTCCTCTTAAACTCGCAGTAATCCCACCAACTTGCTTCCACCTGCACATGTCCTGACACGGTCAAAAATTGTTGTGGTTTCCCTCCATTACACACCTGCCTTCACTCTGGCTACCTAAATACTAATTACACCCACACTCCACCTAGTGTTAAACAATGACATTACACACAGTCAATACAACGTAGTGGCTCTTAGAGACGCTCAGTGCTTCCGTAATAATCGGGTTTCATTTTATTAAAAGAAATACATTGTACGTGATGACCTTATGAAAACGCTTCATCTTATTGCTTTCTTCTTGAAGTTTCTCTTATTGACTCTATAAAATAACACCCTCTTTATCATTATTTCAACCACTAATATTCATATATTGAGTTTGAGTTCTGACTCTTGACTTATTTCTCTTGGAGACACGCAATGCTCCAGTAGGTGTCGCTGTGAGCGTCTACGTCGCGTTCCGCCACACATTCACAGAAATAGAAGAAGACGTGCGGCAGTTTTGCTGATTGATGAGCTGAGCTCTCCGACTCTACTAATCATCTTTACATTCAAATATTTCTGACAGGGTTTTACCTCCACAGTTCCATCTAATCCGTTGTGGGTGTATTTGAGGAGGTTAACTGCGTTCTGAAGGTATGTTCAACTCGGCTAATAGTGGTTGAATCCTAAATGGATTTCTACTTCCTGTGCTAGTGCACTACACAGCCTATAAAATAGTGGTGTTTGCATACTCTGTAGTGCACTATGTATCCTATCAGGACTCATTTGGAACGCAGCCCTAGTGAAACCTTACAGTGTGTGCAGATAATTATTCATTCATTACTACATTGATGCTAATCATAATCGGGTTTCATTTTATTAATGTAAACGCTGATTGAGCGGTTTATAATAATATAATTTCGTATTAGTTTAGTTTTATATACGGATCAAGTTTAAATTGTTTGTTTACATTTACAGCATTTAACAGACGCGCTTAAAGTAGACCTATTTTGAGCCTTTTTACAAGATGTAATATAAGTCTCAGGTGTCCCCAGAATGTGTCTGAAGTTTCAGCTCAAAATACCCAACATATCATTTTAATAAATGATATGTTGAAAATGGGAAAATGCCATGCTGAAAATGCCCCTTTTTGGGTGGAAGCAAAATCACGCTGTTTTCTTGTGTGTGTCTCTTTAAATGCAAATGAGCTGCTGCGCTCCGCCCCCTTTCCGGAAAGAGGGCTATGCCTTTTTCAGATACTAAAATGGTTCGCCCAAAACGTACAGTTTTTACAATCACCTTACTGTATTGTACATAATAGAGGTCCAGTTATGAATTACACAGACAGTGAGCGTTTTCGGGTTAAAAATAAAAACGTCGACATAGCTCTGCTCTCCGTGAATACAATCAGAGACAGTGGTAACTTGCTAACAAGCTCATCCGGAAAGGTGATTAGCAAATATTCTCAAAATACAAAGTGCGATACTTACGTCTTCTGGATATGAACCTGGGTCACGGTTAGCAGGATCTTGGTTTCCAGATACACTTCTCAGTGGCTGCCATGGAATGGTGTCCTATCCAGGGTGTATTTTTGCTTTAATGTCCAGTGTTCCCAGAATATATATAAAATATCTTGTTATAAAGGGTAATAAAGTGATGGTTGTCAGTATAGTATCAAGTCAAGTACCTGGCTGAGAAGTGGTTCATGACCAAAACTGCATCACCAACCCAAGGTCTGATTTTCAGCTTAATAGAATATAGCAAAATGGTTTATTTGGTTAAAATATTAGATCAATAATTTTTGCCTTTCTCTGATGCAGATTTGAGGGGTGTCCTGTCTCCTCCTGTTGTCCTCTTTCCTACACATCATAACTTAACTTCCACAAGAATATCAAGCATTTCAACTATGATGAAGTCAGAAGAGATTAAATGTGAGGATCTGGAACCCATGGAGAGCTGCAGTAGTGATCAAATCTCTGATACTTTCCACTCTAAGATCTCTGACAGACGAGTGCGGGGAAAAAATCACCACTGCTCAGTGTGTGGAAAGAGTTTCGATCTAGAGAGCTTTCTCAGACAGCATCAGCGGACTCACACCGGAGAGAAACTGTATCACTGCTCACAATGTGAGAAGAGGTTTAGTGAGACACGTCTTCTCATAAATCACCTCAGAGTTCATACAGGAGAGAAACCGTTTCACTGCGTAGAGTGTGGGAGGAGTTTTACACAAAAGTGTAGTCTCCAAGTACATCGACGCATTCACACTGGAGAGAAACCGTATCAGTGCTCAGACTGTGGGAAGAGTTTTACACGAAAGGGTCATCTACAACAACACCAGCGCATTCACACTGGGGAGAAACCGTATCACTGTCTAGAATGTGGGAAGAGTTTTACACAAAAGTCTAGTTTCCAAGTACATCAACTCATTCACACCGGAGAGAAACCGTATGACTGTCTAGAGTGTGGGAAAAGTTTTAGTCGAGAGGACACTCTCCAAATACACCAACGCGTTCACACTGGAGAGAAACCGTATCACTGCTCACAGTGTGCAAAGAATTTTACTACCCTGAGTAATCTCCGAAAACACCAGCGCGTTCACACTGGAGAGAAACCGTATCACTGCTCACAGTGTGAAAAGAATTTTGCTAGCGTGAGTAATCTCCGGCAACACGAGCGCACTTGTACAAGAGAGAAATCGTATCACTGATCGGAGATTGGGAAGCGTTTTAGGACACACAGTAATTTTCAGTAACACAAGTACATTAACAAAGCTGAAAAGGAGGATATGATATAATTTTTAAGAAAGTGTGGGAATTAACTAGTTTTATTCTAAATGCTTATTTTGAGTCAAATTAACCACTTTCTCAATTTTAAAAAAATATTTTGTACATTTTTGCTAAAGTTTCCTCAAAAAGTGTTTGAACATTAGGCCACACTTAATTTATGGTTTTCACTGCAGTAGAAAACAATATTTGGAAGGGTTTCAAGAAAAAAGCCTCTACTCTCATCCAAAAACAAACTCGAGCGTCTTCAGTTTGCCAGACACTACTGGAACTTCAAATGGGATCGGGTTCTATGGTCAGATGAAACCAAAATAGAGCTTTTTGGTAGTAAACACCAGAGGTGGTTTTGGAGCACACAGAGAGGTAGCCATATGGAAAAGTACCTCATGCCCACGGTTAAATATGGAGGTGGATCTTTAATGTTTTGGGGCTGTTTTTCTGCCAGAGGACCTGGATATTTTGTTAGGATACATGACATCATGTACATCAACAAATATCAACAGATATTAAATGAAAACCTGACTGCCTCTGCCAGAAAGCTTCAAATGGGCCGTGGTTGGATCTTCCAGCAGGACAATGATCCAAAACATACATCAAAATCAACACAAAAATGGTTTACTGAACACAAAATCAAGGTCCTGCCATGACCATCCCAGTCCCCTGACCTGAACCCCATAGAAAACCTGTGGGGTGAACTGAAGAGGAGAGTCCAGCAGTGTGTTTGAAGGATCTGCTGGGGCCTTGAGCATGGCCTTTAACCCTTAATTTATCAGCTGCATAAATGTAAATTGCTCTGGATAAGGGTCAAATGCCGTAAAAATGTAATGTAATAATTGCATTCCCAGTTGGATATATTGAGATTGTAAGACATTAACAAGCAGGACAATGATCCAAAACATACATCAAAATCAACACAAAAATGGTTTAGTGACCACAATATCAAGGTCCTGCCATGTCCATCCCAGTCCCCTGACCTGAACCCCATAGAAAACCTGTGGAGTGAACTGAAGAGGAGAGTCCACCAGCATGGACCTCGAAATGTGAAGGATCTGGAGAGGTTCTGTATGGAGGAACTGTCTCAGATCCCTTTCCATGTATTCTCCAACCTCATCAGGCATTGTAGGAGAGAACTGAGAGCTGTTATCTTGGCAAAGGGTGGTAGCACAAAGTATTGACTAAAAGGGTGTCAATAATTGTTGCACACCTATTTTTTACAAACCTGTGTTGTGTTTGCAATTGTTTAATATCCATGAGAGCAGAGTATTTTTGTGAATGTTTATTTTAACAAAAGATCAAACGGTTACACAGTAAAGACAATTTTTCACAGCCCTCTTTGCTCATATTTACCAAGGGAGCCAATATTAGTGGAGGGCACTGTGTATCTATCTAGCTATCTGTCTGTCTATCTGTCTGTCTAAACATACATACATACATACATACATACATACATGACCGTCACTAGTGGGGTGAAAATTGGTGACAATTATAGGGGCCCCAACTGCCCAGGGGGGCCCACTCAATCCAGTAGCTATGCTATATAGGTCCCAACTATATGAATAATTATACTATATATATTACAGCTTGTGTTCAGCTTGAGCGTTTAATGAAAACCACAAAAAACATGCAATTTTATGAAGAAGTTTACCAAATATTTCCTTTCCCCTCACTAAAAATGGTTATTAATTATTCTGATGGTTATTAATTTCATCTCAGTCAGTGACAAACAGCAGAAGGACCCAATAAAATTGTAAGTCAGCTATTGAACATCACTAATCAAAGTTGTGGCTGCTCTGAGAACAGCTGAAGTTAGAAGTAAAGTTGAAGTAAAGTGGAAGAACTGGAGACTGAGTGGAAATATCCGGGGGAACCTGGGGGACATGAATTTGGGTACCAGAATCGTAATGTAAAGGCAGAGAGAGAGACAGGCCAGGAGAACTGCTGGATCCCAGTCTGTCAAGACCTTCTTTAACAAGGTCAGTGCACTGTAGTCAGTGTGATGGGATGCCATGCCCTGATCATTTCGTCGCCTGGTTTACTTTCGCACCTAATAGCTGCCACCCGTGGGCCCCTGCCTTTACTGGCACATTTTCTCAGTACTGTTCTGGTGCGCACTGACCGGACGCTTACATGGTCAAAGTCCCCGTCTTTTTGCGCTATTATGTAAATAGAGTTGTTTTGTATAATGTGGAAAATGGATATGTGTGTAACAAGGATTACAGACTGCTGAGGTGATTATATTATTGTTATAAGATAACAATACTGTCAAGAAATATATGAAAACAACTCACTTCTCTTGGATGGATACGTTTATCAGCTTTAAATATATATATATATATATATATATATATATATATATATATATATATATTATGCAGTAGCATATTATCTTCAGAAAAAATGAAGACAATGAGTAATATAAGTGGTTTTATTTGACTGCATTCTTTTCAATTTCTGAATGTTTACTTCAGCTGTTCGACACCAGACTGATTGGAAAGACTTTTTATTATATTACTGATACTGACTTTTTTATTTGTTTAATTTGATTAATAAAATAATGTTATTATTTTATTAGTTTGATTTAAATAATTGAGTAAGCACTTACAAAACAATGTTTCATAAGAAGTTATTAACGGCTTAATGAACTTAAAATTATAACTATTAAAACTATTTTAAAAATTAGCCCGTTCAAAAGTTTACATACCCTTGATTCTTAACACTGTGTGTCGTTACCTGGATGAACCACGACTGTGTTTATGTTTTGTGATAGTTGTTCATGAGTTCCTTGTTTGTCCTGAGCAGTTAAACTGCCCACTGTTCTTCAGAAAAATCCTCCAGGTGCTGCACATTCTTTACTTTTCCAGCATATTCTGCATGTTTGATCCCTTTCCAACAGCGGCTATATGATGTTGAGATCCATCTTTTCACACTGAGGACGACTGAGAGACTCGTACACGACTATTACATAAGTTGCAAATATTCACTCATGCTCCAGAAGGCAACACGATACATTAAGAGCCAGGGGGGTGTAAACTTTTGAACAGAATGATCAGTGTAAATTGTTATTATTTTGTCTTCTGGGATACATGTAACTATCTTACTTGGTGTCTGAAGGGCAGTGCTAAATTTGAAAAAAAAAAAAAAAGATCATACAGATCCTAACTGTCAGTCAGCAGCATCATTTTATATTAATTATACTAAAAATATGATCCACTGCCCGGGGAAGAGACAATCTGGTTCAGTACTTTATTCTACACTTTAAAAATTGTATAATTGTGCGATATTGTTTAATTTGGTTAATATTGTTTTATTTTCCCTTTGCTAACCGGTTCATGAGCGCTAATGCAATGTTCAAGTAGGTGTCGCTGTGAGCGTCTAGGTCGCGTTCCGCCACACATTCACAGAAAAAGAAGAAGACGTGCGGCAGTTTTGCTGATTGATGAGCTGACCTCTCCGACTCTACTAATCATCTTTACATTCAAATATTTCTGACAGGGTTTTACCTCCACAGTTCCATCTGATCCGTTGTGGGTGAATTTGAGGAGGTTAACTGTGTTCTGCTGTAAAGATCAAGGTAAGTTCAACTCCGCTAACAGTGGCTGAATCCTAAATGGATTTCTACTTCCTGTGCTAGTGCACTACACAGCCTATAAAATAGTGGTGTTTACACACTCTGTAGTGCACTATATATCCTATCAGGACTCATTTGGAACGCAGCCCTAGTCAAACCTTAGTGTGTGCATATAATTATTCATTCATTACTACATTGACGCTAATAATCGGGTTTTATTTTATTATTGTAAACGCTGATTGAGCGGCTTAAATAATAATATAATTTGGTATTAGTTTAGTTTTGTATACGGATCAAGACATGTACCATCTACCTAAACACTGTTGCAGACCAAGTACACTCCTTCATAGCAATGTTATTCCCTAATGGTAGTGAACTTTCAGCAGGATAAAGCGCTCTGCCACACTGCAAACATTGTTCAGTTTGAGGAACATAACAAAGAGTTCAAGGTGTTGACTCGGCCTCCAAATTCCCTAGCTCTCAATCAGATCGAGCATCTGTGGGATGTGCTGGATGAACAAGTCTGATCCATGGACGCCCCACCTCACAACTTGCAGGATTGAAAGGATCTGCTGCTAAGGTCTTGCTTCCAAATACCGTAGCACACCTTCAGAGTTCTTATGGAGTCCATGCCTTGATGCACCAGAGCTGTTTTGGTGGCACAAGGGGGACCTACACAGTATTAGACAGGTGGTTTTAATATTATGGCTGATCTGTGTATATTTCAGGGCTGAGCAAGAGTACAGCAGACACACTGTTGAGACAGGGAATATACCCAGGGTACTAGTGTCCACACCCAGAAGTGGTGACTCAGATCCGAGAGATGTTTGGGAAGATGTTCTTTGACCATTCTTGCCACAATGCACAATTGCTCACTGCATGTGGGCCCCGAGATGGTTAGCAGGATCTTGGTTTCCACTAGTGCATTCTGTGGGTTTGCTTCCTTGTGCTTAAGGAGGAGTGAAATAGAACACTATTTCCGTATGTGACAGTAGTTTTATAAACCATGGATAACTGAAAGGTGTTCCTTGTCATTTGGAAATGGCGTTAACCTGGAAAATGTTCCAGACAGAGATGTTATATATATTGTGAATACACGTCCTACATCACTGTGCCATCATATATGTTAATTACTGATGAGGTTCATAGAAGCAATAATAGAAACATAACTAGTGATTCTTTGTGTTTAGTTTTGTTTTCAATGTTTTCCATTTTTAAGGAAATGTACACAACACAAAATTAATATGCTTTTGCAATAGTGTTTTGTCTAAAATTAAAATTACAAAAACAATTCTAATCTGTTATGTGCAGGATTGCATAGTGGTAGTTTGAATTTGCACAATGGCTTCCGAATAGGGCAAAACATGGGAGATCAAGTTCAAATCCTGATGATCCTGATCTGTAGCCTGTATTCCAGAGAGCAAAATTGGCTGTACTATCTGGGTGGAAGGGATGGAATACTCTCTTTCCTCTATCAATTGCAGTGACCTCGCAGATGCCCAAATAAATTATGGGCACCTGTAAACTCATGTATGCAGAAGAGGGCAGATAGTACTATCCTCCAAGTGCGTTATGCTTCCCCGTGACACAGCATGAGCAACAGTCCAAAACAATGCTGAGGTTGGCTTTACATGTCTTGGAGGAAGCATGTGTTTGCCCTTTGCCCACCCTCCCTGGTTGGTAGTTGTCATGTGATAGAGGAGAGTTAGGTAGTGTGTGCAAGTTTGCAAGACAATATTGGCAAAATTTTTAAAAAAAATTTTCAAAGAATGTTTGAATTATAGCAGATACACTTCTGAATGGCTGCCATGGAATGGGGTCCCATCCAGGGTGTGTTTTTGCCTCAACGCCCAGTGTTCCCAGAATATATATAAATTCAGGAGTTATAAAGGGTAATAAAGTGATGGTTGTCAGTATGGTGTAAGGGAAAGTACCTGGCTGAGAAGTGGTTCATGACCAAAGCAGAATCACCAACCCAAGTTCTTTCACCAGATCTTTGTCCTTTGTCTCCAGAACACAGCAGTCGGTTTCAGACAGGAAAGTTACAGTATCTCACAAAAGTGAGTACACCCCTCAAATTTTTGTAAATATTTGATTATATCTTTTCATGTGACAACACTGAAGAAATGACACTCTGCTACAATGTAAAGTAGTGAGTGTACAGCTTTTGCAACAGTGTAAATTTGCTGTCCCCTCAAAAAAACTCAACACACAGCCATTAATGTTTAAACCGCTGGCAACAAAAGTGAGTACACCCCTAAGTGAAAATGTCCAAATTGGACCCAAAGTGTCCATTTTGTATATAATATTTTGTGTGGCCACCATTATTTTACAGCACTGCCTTAACCCTCTTGGGCATGGAGTTCACCAGAGCTTCACAGGTTGCCATTGGAGTCCTCTTCCACTCCTCCATGATGACATCATGGAGCTGGTGGATGTTAGAGACCTTGTGCTCCTCCACCTTCCATTTGAGGATGCCCCACAGAGGCTCAATAGGGTTTAGGTCCGGAGACATGCTTGGCCAGTCCATCACCTTCACCCTCAGCTTCTTTAGCAAGGCAGTGGTCATCTTGGAGGTGTGTTTGGGGTCGTTATCATGCTGGAATACTGCCCTGCAGCCCAGTTTCCGAAGGGAGGGGATCATGCTCTGCTTCATGTCACAGTACATGTTGGCATTCATGGTTCCCTCAATGAACTGTAGCTCCCCAGTGCCGGCAGCACTCATGCAGCCCCAGACCATGACCATGCTTGGCTATAGGCAAGACACACTTGTCTTTGTACTCTTCACCTGGTTGCTGACACACATGCTTGACACCATCTGAACCAAATAAGTTTATCTTGGTCTCATCAGATCACAGGACATGGTTCCAGTAATCCATGTCCTTAGTCTGCTTGTCTTCAGCAAACTGTTTGCAGGATTTCTTGTGCATCATCTTTAGAAGAGGCTTCCGTCTGGGACGACAGCCATGCAGACCAATTTGATGCAGTGTGCGGCGTATGGTCTGAGCACTGACAGGCTGACCCCCCACCCCTTCAACCTCTGCAGCAATGCTGGCAGCACTCATACGTCTATTTCCCAAAGACAACCTCTGGATATGACGCTGAGCACGTACACTCAACTTCTTTGGTGGACCATGGCGAGGCCTGTTCTGAGTGGAACCTGTCCTGTTAAACCGCTGTATGGTCTTGGCCACCGTGCTGCAGCTCAGTGTCAGGGTCTTGGCAATCTTCTTATAGCCTAGACCATCTTTATGTAGAGCAACAAATCTTTTTTTTTTCAGATCCTCAGAGAGTTCTTTGCCATGAGGTGCCATATTGAACTTCTAGTGACCAGTATGAGTGAGTGGTGATGACACCAAATTTAAAACACCTGCTCCCCATTCACACCTGAGACCTTGTAACACTAACAAGTCACATGACACCGGGGATGGAAAATGGCTAATTGGGCCCAATTTGGACATTTTCACTTAGGGGTGTACTCACTTTTGTTGCCAGCGGTTTAGACTTTAATGGCTGTATGTTGAGTTATTTTGAGGGGACAATAAATTTACACTGTTACACAAGCTTTACACTCACTACTTTACATTGTAGCAAAGTGTCATTTCTTCAGTGTTGTCACATGAAAAGATATAATCAAATATTTACAAAAATGTGAGACGTGTATTCACTTTTGTGAGATACTGTATTTTGTAGTTCTGATTTTCAGCTTAATAGAATGTAGCAAAATGGTTTATTTGCTTAAAATACTAAATCAATATGTTTGCCTTTTTCTGATGCAGATTTGAGGGGTGTCCTGTCTCCTCCTGTTGTCATCTTTCCTACACATCATAACTTAGCCTCCACAAGAATATCAAGCATTTCAACTAAGATGAAGTCAGAAGAGATTAAATGTGAGGATCTGGAACCTGTGGAGAGCTGCAGTAGTGAACAAATCTCTGATACTTTCCACTCTAAGATCTCTCACAGGCGAGTGCAGAAAAAAAATCACCACTGCTCAGTGTGTGGAAAGAGTTTTGTTCGAGAGAGTTGTCTCAGACAGCATCAGCGGACTCACACCGGAGAGAAACCGTATCAATGCTCACAATGTGAGAAGAGTTTCAGGCAAAAGGGTCATGTCAAACAACACCAGCGCATTCACACAGGAGAGAAGCCATATCGATGTTCAGACTGTGGGAAGAAGTTTACCTGGCAGAGGAACCTCCAGCGACACGAGCAGATTCACGCAGGAGAGAAACCGTATCAGTGTTCACATTGTGAGAAGAGGTTTAGTGAGACACGTCTTCTCATAAATCACCTCCGAGTTCATACAGGAGATAAACTGCATCACTGCTCAGAGTGTGGCATGAGTTTTACGCAAAAGAGTAATCTCCAAAGACACCAACGCATTCACACAGGAGAGAAGCCGTATCACTGCTCAGACTGTGGTACGAGTTTTACACAAAAGTCTAGTCTCCAAGGACATCAACGCGTTCACACTGGAGAGAAACCGTATTACTGCTCACAGTGTGCAAAGACTTTTACTACCATGAGTAGTCTCCGAAAACATCAGCGCACTCATACAGGAGTGAAACCGTGTCACTGTTCAGAGTGTGGGAAGAGTTTTAGTCGAGAGGACACTCTCCAAATACACCAACGCATTCACACTGGAGAGAAACCGTATTACTGCCTAGAGTGTGGGAAGTGTTTTAATCAAGAGGGCACTCTCCAAATACACCAACGCGTTCACACTGGAGAGAAACCGTATTACTGCTCACAGTGTGCGAAGAATTATACTACCGTGAGTAATCTCCGAAAACACCAGCGCATTCACACTGGAGAGAAGCCGTATCACTGCCTAGAGTGTGGGAAGAGTTTTACACAAAAGTCTAGTCTCCAAGTTCATCAACGCATTCACACAGGAGAGAAAAAACATATCACTGCCTAGAGTGTGGAGAGAGTTTTAGTCGAAAGGACTGTCTCCAAATACACCAACGCGTTCACACTGGAGAGAAACCGTATTACTGCTCACAGTGTGCAAAGAATTTTACTACCCTGAGTAAACACTGAAAACACCAGTGCGTTCACACTGGAGAGAAATCGTATCATTGCTCGCAGATTGTGAAGTATTTTAGGACACACAGTAATTTTCAGCAATACAAGCATATTAACAAAGCTGAAAATAAGGATGTTATAATTTTTAACCAAGTGTGGGAATTTCCTTGTTTTATTCTAAATACGTGTTTTGTGTCCAATTAACCACTTTATCTAATGTTTTGGAATGTTTTGCAGACTCTTGATAAAGTTTCTCCAAAAAATATTTGAACATTAAGCTACAATTTATGCATTTCACTGCAGTAGAAAACAATATTTCAAACCAGGGGGCATGTACAGTGCCCTCCACTAATATTGGCACCCTTGGTAAATATATGAGAAAAGAATGCTGTAAAAAATGGTCTTTATTTTTTACCCTTTTGATCTTTTGTTAATAAAAAAAAATACTCTGGTCTCAGGGATATCAAACAATTGCAAACAGGTTTATGCAAGAAAATATCTTTAGCACCCCTTTGAATTCATATGGGAGAAATATATTTGAAGTATTTTCCCATTAATATTTTACATTATTTTAGTACACCTGGGTGACCAGGAAAAGGAAATTGTTCACTCATGACTTCCTGTTTCACAGTTGTATAAATATGAGGTAACACATAGGCCAAATTCCCTTAGTCATTAATAACAATGGGTAAGACCAAGGAATATAACTGTGATGTGCGGCAAAGGGTTGTTGAGCTTCACAAAATGGGAAGTGTCTATAAGAAAATAGCACAAGCATTGAAAATGTATGGAGCGCCCCTAGTGTAAATACAGCATTAATAATACATTAATAATGTGTATTGACTGAACATTGAACCAAGTACAACTGAATATATTTTTTAAAAATTTTCTCCCGTTAAAGCCCGCGGAAGCTAATTTTTGGGAAACGCAGGTCATCAGCGCTTTATAGTAAAGGAGTCAGTAAGGGACTGTCTAAAAAGTGCATGACCTGGGCAACTGTATAAGATTTTTATGTCACAATAAGTTTAATATGTGTAATAAAAAGGTACATCATTAATAATATATATGCTATAAAAAAACTAATTCATTATCCATACTGTATCCTAACACTGCAATAAATTAAATATCCTGTCAAATATACGACTATACACTTAGTAGAATCTTATACAGTTGCCCAGGTCATGCACTTTTTAGACGATCCCTTACTGACTCCTTTACTGATGACCTGTGCTTCCCCAAAGATTGGCTTTCGCGGGCTTTAACGGGAGAAAATTAAAAAATATATTCAGTTGTAATTGGTTCTATGTCCACTCAATGCCCATTATTAAGACAATACACATTATGTCCTTTTTGTGTGTTTATTTCTTGAGAAATAGAAGAGAGAGGCTCTGTAAAAATGCCCATTTCCACCATCAGGGCAATAATTAAGAAGTTCCAGTCAACTGGAAATGTTATGAATCAACCTGGAATTGGACGTGTGTCTATATCGTCTCAACACACTGTGAAGAAGACTGTTCGAATGGACAAAAAATCTCCAAGGATCACAGCTGGAGAACTGCAGAAGTTAGTTGTGTCTTGGGGTCAGAAAGTCTCCAAAACTACAATCCGAAGCCACCTACATCACCACAAGTTGTTTGGAAGGGTTTCATGAAAAAAAGCCTCTACTCTCATCCAAAAACAAACTCGAGCGTCTTCAGTTTGCAGACACTACTGGGATCGGGTTCTATGGTCAGATGAAACCAAAATAGAGCTTTTTGGTAGTAAACACCAGAGGTGGTTTTGGAGCACACAGAGAGGTAGCCATATGGAAAAGTACCTCATGTCCACGGTTAAATATGGAGGTGGATCTTTAATGTTTTGGGGCTGTTTTTCTGCCCGAGGACCTGCACATTTTGTTCCGATACATGGCATCATGGACTCTATCAAATATCAACAGATATTAAATGAAAACCTGCCTGCCTCTGACAGAAAGCTTCAAATGGGCCATGGTTAGATCTTCCAGCAGGACAATGATCCAAAACATACATCAAAATCAACACAAAAATGGTTTACTGCAGATGACTGTGGTGGAAGAAGTGAGCCTGTTTTTTCAATTATTAGGGGTGGAAATAGTGAAATAGTGAAATGGTCATGACATAAGATTTGCTGTCTCTTGGGTTCACTTTGAGCTGGGAAACTTTTTGTAAAAGCTGTTAAATTTGGAAGGCACAGTGACACACATCAACTTTGCTACCAGAGCTGTGAGAACTGCACAATTTCAAAATGGAATTAAAGCTGCAAGCAGCGTTGAACGGGCCCTCACACCTGGGTGCACGTTGGGGATGCTCTGCCAGGGGAACACCATTCCATTTATTTTAGCACTTTTTAGCAATTGTATTTTGTTAGAAGTGTATCAGGATGTAAAACATGTCAGTTCATGTTGCCAGCAGGAAGCGCTATGACTATAACTGAACATTGGCATGTAGATCTGCTCAGGCCCAGATTCTTATAAAATATGTGAAGTTTGGTACAGATTGAACATTGTATGTTTCATTATAACAACATCCTGTTTCATGGCATTAATTGCGTGTTTTAGCACTTAGCTAAGTGTTGCTAGCATGTTGTAACATGTTTCTAGTTTGTTGGTAGCATATTTACCACTTGCTGGTGTATTTTAATATGTTGGTAGGAGGGCATCACAGTGTAAAACATGGCACTTCCTGCTGCAGCAGGTGGCGCTATGACTATAACTGAATATTGGCATGTAGATGTCTTCAGGCCAGGATTCGTATCAAATATGTGAAGTTTGGTACAGATTGAACATTGTATGTTTGAGTTATAACATCTTCGTGTTTAATAGCTGTAATAGCATGCTTAATCACTTAGCTAAGTGTTGCTAGCATGTTTCATCATGTTTCTACCATGTTGCTAACGTTTAGAATATGCTGGCATATTTTTTTAGTATTATAGGCCTATGATAAATCTGTATCTATATTTCTGTTTCCGGCTAACTCCTGGCCTCAGCCACTAGGGGGCCTCAGAGACTTGCGGATATTTAGGTTTCTTACCCCATCTCATAAGCTGCGTGGCTGAAATCCACCAAACAAGTCTCTAACTAAAGAAAACACACAGCACAGGCTTACAGAATGTTTTCTAACATGAGCTTGTCTAGTTTATTAAATTCTGTCACCATAATACGGGGTTGTTTCTTATTGAACAATATTCTGCTGCATAAAACACAAAGTGGAATCAGTCCATTCATGTTACCTCAGAGGGATATGGTGTTGTTGTTGTTGAATACATTTTCGTGTTATGAACTGTTCTTTTTAGATCTCTGATTGAATGATGAGGATTTTTCTGAATATCATTAACTGATAAAAAAACAAACAACCTAGCCATTAAATACTCATTCTCTTAAGCTAACTAGTAACAGGGCTGCTGACAATTTGCTTGTATTTCCTCATTTGTAAGTCGCTTTGGATAAAATCTGATAAATGCATAAATGTAAATGTCAAACTAGCTAACATTAGGATTACTATTAGCCTGTATTAGGCATAATCATGCTGATAATATTCCATCCATCCCCAGAGATATGGACTAAAGTTTAAGATTGAGGGATTTATTCTATAATTCATAAAAATTATAATTTACATTTTTTAAATATGCCAATATACAATTAAAAAAGGGTGAATAAATAACATCAGTCTATCCTATATATTATAATTGATAAATATGATATATTAAAAAACTTTTTTTTAATGAAAAACCAGGGTCAACCTGAGGTTATTCTATTCAATAATCTGTACAATGTCAAATCATCATTCTTCTAGGCAGAGATGGAAACTCGGGTCTGTGACTTGGACTGGAGTCCAATGGAATGGAGAATTGCGACTTGACTTGGACTCGTAAACAACTAATTCGAGACTTGACTTGGACTTGAAGACAGAGACATGTAAAGAAAGAACACAAGTCATTTTGGTTTGGCGTTCCAGATTGCGTTCTCTCCCGCATGACAGCATCAAACACCACACTTTTCTATTCATTCCTCATTCATTCATTCCCTATCAGCATGTGCTGCAGCAGCAAATATCACAACAATTCATGTCTAAACACACCAAGCGTTGGTGTGACTTTGTTTACTGGTGTGACTTTGCAAGTGACTTTGTTTACTTTGGACACATGCTTTTGTTATGATTATGTTCTGTCTCCGCCCCTGTTTTGTCATTGGTTGTTTCCCTGAATGTGTGTCATCATTTTCAGCTGTCCTGTGTTTAACCCATGATTACATTTGTCATATAAACCCCTCATATAAATGCATTTCATGCATGCAGGTGTTTCTGCCATATCGTGTATATGTGCAGCTAAAACCTCCAAACTGTGAAACTTTTGAACAGTTTTATAAAAATGGCCATGTGAGGTTTAGTGATGGATCTAGACATCCAGTCAAATCAGTTGTTTATTTAAATAGAAGAAACTTTGAAATGGAAGCAGATGAATTGGATAATATCCAGAACACAATGGATACTGATGGTGTAATAGAAGATGGCTGGTGTGAGCTGTGTCCAGAGCAAGAGTTAGAGCGTTTACATTGTGAACAGGAAAGGTAAGACAAAGAACAAGTAGTGGAAGAAAATGAGGAAAATAATATTCCAGAATTAGCAGTAAGTAGTCAACAAGTTGCACATTTGGAAAAGAAGAACAAAATCATGTACAGAAGTGATGGTTTGGCTTTAATTAGATCTTTGAATGAGACATAGTTATCTTTTTTTTTTTTTAAATCAGATTTGACAGTGGTGCTCAAAGACGGTAATAGGAAAAAAATCCAGATCCATTACGTGTATTTATAACAGGTCGTGCAGGGACGGGAAAAAGTAATTTAATAAAAGCCATTCAATATGAATCAGTGAGATTGTTGTCAACAGTATGTCATCATCCAGACAATGTTTGTCTTTGTTAACTGCTCCTATGGGGATTTCTGCATACAACTTGCATGCAGCAACTATTCACAACACGTTTAGCATTGGGAAAGATGTTCACTTACCGTGCACTCCTTTAGGTGAAGAAAAGCCAAACAGTTTGTGTGCTAAATATATTGATCTGCAGATTTTAATAATTGATGAGATATCCGTGGTTGATCACAATCTATTGGCATACATTTATGGTAGACTAAGACAGATTATACAAACTAGGGATTTTTACCCATTTGGAAATGTGAGTGAAATTGCTTGTGGAGATTTTTTTTCAGTTGCCTCCAGTAAAAGGGAAACTGCTATATGTTGATGACCCGGGTATTAACTTATGGTCTAGTCCATTTTCATAGTCTATAGTGGAGCACATCTTTGTCCTACAATTGTAAAGTAAATGGTTTCTTTTCCTGTATTTCAACAACATATGAATAAATATAAAATTATATTTTGCTCATTTGGCACTCAAAACTGTATTAACTGTTTAAATACAGAACAGTTAGAGCTCAACAGTGCAACCAATTAAGCTACTTTTTCGAGTTAAATTTATCGCATGTGAGCGAGAAATTATTTGGGATCACTTATGCAACTGCATTTGACACCTTGACTTACAAACTTGTATACTGTAGTGTCATATGAATAAATGCTAAAGGATGCATACAACATTATGTACAAATGCCTTTAAAACATTTGTAGAACATTTTTTTCTAACAAATGAGCTTGTCTCATTGTAATTTTGCTGAAACAAATTAAGGTAAATATAGCTTCTTAACATCAACTTCAATATGCCAAGATCAAATTGTGTTATTTGTCACAGTACAATGAACATTGTTCATTATTTTAAGGCAGTAAGATCATCATCTTTACTGGGGACATAAAAGGGCACAGAATACCAGGAATGACCCAGATAATGACTTAAACATGGTACTTATTCATAAGATACTAACAATGTAGTAATACAAAGAATGAGACCAAATGATCAAAGATGGTCAACAAGTGCATGTTTCATATAGAGAATATCGCATTGGAAGGGGGAGTGGTCAGTTAATAATTTTTAACTGTTAATACATTTTTCATTGATCTCTGTGCTCCTAAATTTGACTGTTCCTAAGAAATGTGTAGTATTAGGAATTCTGCTAAACAAATGATAGCATTGAGCCCATATGTTGTTGTTATGCAGGTTTTGCTTTACCATTGATATAGTCTCAAAAAGCAAAAGACACTGGTAGTGGTACTCCTGGTTTACTGGGATGGGGTTCGATTCCCTACGGTGTCCTTTCTTATTGTTGTCACAACTACATACAATGAAAAGTTATTTTTATTACAATTATTGCATTTATAAACAATCTCAAAGTCTTCATACAAATACAACATAAATCATGTATATAAGTATATACAGTCATATAATTTAATTGAATTATAGTGATATATATGAAGATATGTTCAAACAATTCTCTTCTTCAAATCAATTGTTACTATTAAAAATGCAATTATGACTAATAACGCTGGGAACATTACATGCAAAATTCTTTAATACTCTGATACTCTTGAACATGTGAACAAATTTTTGTAAATACTTTTTTGTTTTATGCATACACACCTCTTCAAAAAATTGTCTGGCAAAATTATCTGGTAGGAACATCTACTCAAGGACTGGAGCAATTTTGTGATGATGGAGGGTGGGGCTTGGGGCTGTTAGACAATGTTAGAGATATTCTTTTCACTAGAACTTTTGCAATGTTATATACAGCCTCTTGCCAGATCCTGTCAGAAGATATTTGGTTTCAGACCCAAAGTCCCCAAACCATTGATATTAAGTCTGTCTGATATCCAAAATTAGTTAATACTGAATCTTGTCTAATATCCAAACCTAGTCATCAACCTTTCTATCAGTCCAGAGGTAAATCAGGAATCAAAGAGACAAAATGATGGTAAATATGAGCAGAGTTTATTGTAGGTTTTTAATTGCATCTTTCTCCATGCTTAGTTGGACTTTGTCTGATGAGTAAAGCTCAACAAATGTTAATATACCAAAGCAAGAGCAATGTAAAATTACTGCTTCACAAGAACATCCTGTGACATTGGAAACCTTCAAATGGAGACATTCACTCTTATCTCTAACTTACTTGTGAAGACAATACAGCATACAACCTAAAACAGAATCAAAGTATAATTATATGAATTGAAAAGTAATTCATTAATAATCAATGATAAATGAAATGATTAACTATTAATAATGAGAGAGATAGAGAGAGAAAAAAACATTATTGATGTGAATTAAGCACAACACAGACGTATGTGAGCTCTCTCACAGCTACACAGGTTGCCATTTTAAAACTCTGATAAGATCCTTAGATCCTTCAGGGCTAAGAGTAGAACTTTGTCTTGGACCTTTGTAGACCTATGTCAGAAATCCTAGCGACATCCCTAGTCGACATCATCATTAACCCTGTAGAGTCTGCAGTGTTTTTTGAGTTCTGGAAATGTTTTGACATTTGCACTTATTTAAAGTCTCAACGTATTCAACAAACTTTAGGCTACAATAATATGTGGGGAACACGTATGTTCACAATTGTTCTTTTGAGAAAATCTAGATTAAACATGGCTATTAAAATAAAAATAAATGTAAAAAAATGCTTCACTGATAAATAGATAAATTAGTAAAATATTATAAGCTACTCCCAGCCTTTGGCCACTGATCAGCAGCATGTTTTCAAATTTTGTACACCCCTAAAATCCTATACAGCTTAAATGCATTATAGACATAACAACATGACTTTGTAAAGCTGATTTGAAACAATGTGTACTATTAAAAGCACTGAAAGGAAATTCTCTTATATCATGTACTCTTTATATTATGAACTGCTATTAAGACACCTTAGATACGGGGAATACTGGGTTATAGTTTCTGTTTGTGTGTCTCTGTGCTATCAAATACCTATGATGAATGTATTCATTTAATTACCTCTTTGAATAAGCTGATCAACTGCCATCTTTATTATAGCTGAGACATGTATTTTCTATATCTTGAAGAGACTTATTTTCGTAGTGTGCTGTGTGTTTTGTCTAAATCTGTCTAGCACCTGCATAAGTAGAAACCCGCCTTCTACGCAATGCTGTTATCAACGTGTATAAAAACTCCTGCTCTAGACGAAATACACGGGAAGTCTCTGTGAATAGCATGTGTCAGTGTGTGTTCATTTAGACTCCTCCAGGCGCGCCTGAACTCTCTGTGGTAAATCACACTTTCTAGCTCATAGCAGCACAGAACTAAGAGTTAAGTGAAATAAAAGGCTGTAAAGGGCTGACGGAGGTCTGGAAGACATAATCTGAGATTCCTGGGATACATGGACATCTAACAATTTGGTGTCAGAAGTGAGATACTCCGGACCAGGGTAAGTGTTTTTCTGTCTTCCCTGGTGCGGTGTATCCCGAACCCGTTGTGGAATAATTTATAATTATAACTGAGTGATTATCTCAGTCTGTCGATAATCTGTACTCTGGTCTATGATCCGCTGTAACGTCATGCCTGCCTAATAATTGTGTTTATAAACTGTAGTATATTACGTAGAATTTGCAAGACTGTCTGTGTGGTTAGCCTAAGAGTGTTGTATTAGTATTGTTTAGTATTATTGTGTTACTGTGCGTGTTGTTTTCCAAGTATGGGAGGGTCTCCGTCCACCACGGCTCCCCAGTCTCCTGGAATGACACCCCGAGACTGGATAGAAGCCGTGTTAGGCGGATTATATACGGTTCCATATTTAGATTGCTTACATGGCTGGTCAGAGGCATGCTCGCCGCAGCTCCAAATCATTTCACTCCGTGGTTCCTTTGAGCCGCGTGTATTTGCTCAGATCAAACGAATGATTTATGACAGGGAAAGTGATCCGGATTGGGATTATGAATATATGTCAAAATGTTATATGGAATGGCTTCGCCTACTCACCTTATGGAATAAACATTATGTGAATCATGTGAATGATACACCTCGCGCACCACCATGTAGAACTAAAGTTCCGCCTTCGTATGCCACGACTACGAGGGAAAAACCCACATTTTTGTCCGCTCCACAAGTACCTCGTAAATCTCATGCTAAACCCCCCACACACCCAGCGCGAGCGCTGTCCTGTCGTGCATATCTCCAATTGACCGGTCCTGATTATCGTTTAGGCACATCATGTCATTATAGTAAGAAACCTGGCCACTGGGCTCATGACTGTCGTGCTAAAAAACGAGATTAGCCGCAAGGGAGAGGTCAAGGTGGCCGTGGTCGTGGTTTTATGGTAAGAGGTGGCCTGCAGTATTTTCCTGCACAATCTGTCCCATATTATCAGCCTGGTCAATATCAGCCCGCTCCTCATATGTATGGACCACTTCCCGTCCCCGCTGCTGCAGGGATGGCGAGGTCCCAACCAAACCATCAATCAGATACGTTTCCACCACCACCTCCTGTACAGCAGGATTATTATTACCACAATCAATAGGGATGCCCACAGAGCTCTTGTGACCCAGTGTGCTGATCATACCTTTGAATTCTTTTAATTTTAATTCTGTGTGTTTCCTTGTTTGGAAACTGAATGAAAGTGTTTTGAATTCCATGATGACGTTAATCTAAACACAGAGCGAGGGAGAGAGCGCGCGCGAGAGAGGGAGAGACGTGTGTGCTCTGTTGCTGCTCTCGCGGACAGAACGGCGCGCTGAAGGATGACGAACAGCTCCTTAACAGACCGTACCAACTGGTCGGGGGAGCAGAAGGGCACATTAACTGTAGTAGTTACGTCATTTTAACGCAAACGAAAGACATTTACATTTACATTACATTTATTCACTTAGCAGACGCTTTTATCCAAAGCGACTTACAAATGAGAAAGATACAAGCAAAGCGATATATCAAGCAGAGAACAATACAAGAAGTGCTACCATACAAGATCTATTAATTGAATTCCAGAAGAAGCAAAGTGCAGAGTAGAGGTGTAAGTGCATTTTTATTTATTTATTTATTTATTTTTATTATGAGTTGGTTAGGTGTTCATGGAAGAGGTGGGTCTTTAGCTGTTTTTTGAAGATGGTGAGAGATTCTGCGGTCCGGATTGAGATTGGAAGTGCATTCCACCACTGAGGAACAGTTAGTTTGAAGGTTCTGGAAAGGGACCTTGCGCCACGCTGAGTTGGAACTGCTAAACGTCGGTCGCTAATCGATCGCAGATTGCGAGAGGGAACGTAGGCCTTCAGGAGAGAGTTGAGGTCGGAGGGTGCTGTTCCTGACAAGGTCTTGTAGGTGAGCATCAACGCCTTGAACTTGATGCGGGCAGCTACAGGAAGCCAGTGGAGGGAGATGAAGAGGGGTGTGACATGGGTTCTCTTGGACTGGTTGAAGACGAATCATCTCAAGGGGTTTGATGGAGCTGGCTGGGAGGCCTGAAAGCAGTGAGTTGCAGTAGTCCAGTTTAGAGATAACAAGAGCCTGGACTAGTATCTGTGTAGCCTGTTTGGTGATATAGGGTCGGATTTTCTTGATGTTGTAAAGGATGAACCTACAGGACCTTGCAGTTGCTGAGATATGGTCTGTAAAGTTCAAGCCGTCATCAAGAATCACCCCAAGGTTCCTGGCCGTCCTGGTTGGCATGAGTGTGAGTGAGCCGAGCTGTACAGTGAGGTTGTGGTTGATTGAGGGACAGGCCGGGATCACGAGAAGCTCAGATTTTGCCAGGTTAAGCTTAAGATGGTTTTCCTTCATCCAGACCGAGATGTCCGAAAGGCAAGCAGAGATGCGTGCAGAGACGGATGGATCGTCAGGCTGGAAGGACAAATGGAGCTGGGTGTCATCAGCATAGCAATGATATGAGAAGCCATGAGACTCAATCACCTGCCCTAGAGATGTAGTGTAGATAGAAAAGAGGAGTGGACCCAGAACTGACCCCTGTGGAACGCCAGTTGTGAGTTGCTGAGTTTCAGAAATACCTCCCCTCCATGATACCTTGAAGGATCTGTCAGAGAGATGGGATTCCACCCAGCGCAGAACCGTTCCAGTGATGCCCAGGCTGGAGAGAGTTGACAGAAGGATCTGATGGTTCACAGTGTCGAAAGCAGCAGAGAGGTCAAGTAGGATGAGGACAGATGATCTAGAGGTTGCTCTTGCTAGTCGTAAGGCTTCAGTGACGGAAAGCAGAGCAGTCTCCGTGGAGTGGTTGCTCTTGAAGCCAGACTGCTTGGTGTCCAGGAGGCTGTTCTGTGTGAGAAAATTTGAGAGTTGATTAAAAACAGCTCTTTCTTATTATTGCCATTGTATATAATATTCAGGGACTGTTATGAATATGAGTAAAAATTATTTTAACGTTTGAATCATGAATTAATTTTCATGCATGAATTCGTAAATATGCCGGAGTGTCCTTAAGCGACTTAATGAGCAAACTGCATCTCACACTTGCATTCTCAGGCTCTAAATTTCTACACCTCTGCTTGTGGAAACGGCAGTAAATCATCCTAAATCTCCTAAATCAGCTGTTCAATGTGTCTCACTTTCTCTGTTCTCTCACAAGGACTCAAGGTTACAGACTCTGCCTAACTCTCTGTGGGCAGACCACAAGGACGAGGTTTGGACATGTGTAGTGTGTTCCTTATCAGGCTAAATCAAAACATTCTCATCTTGTGTATGTAAAACAATAACCCTTATCTGAATCGAAAACCTGTGAAAGATGTTATTGTTAATTCTCTGTTACAGCAAGGCGTTTTGAAGCCCTGTGTAGGCCTGTATAACACGCCTGTTAATCCTGTTCCCATGCCTGATGGCACGTGGCGATTTACACAAGACCTCAGGCGGATCAAGTTGTAATACTGATTTCTCCTATTGTCCTGATGTGTCTTCTATTATTACATTAATACTTTCACAACATGCATGGTTTAACGTGGTGGATTTGTGTTCTGCCTTTTCAGTCTTCAGCCACTATTCGCATTCACACATAGGGGACGCCAGCTGACCTGGACACGCCTGCCACAGGGCTACGTTGACCCCGTGTTTTCTCGTGTGATGAGACTCCTTGCAAGATCTCCATGACAACGCCCGTGTACTACAATACAGGACGATCTCCTTATCACTGCTGAGTCAGAAGCTGCTGGACTGCAACCTTGAGACTGGTAGAACATCTGGCTCACAAAGGATTCAAGGTTTCACATACAAAATTGCGACTATGTAAAACAGAAGTCAAATATTTGGGTTTTCTCTTATCAAAAGGACAGAGAAGGCTGTCGGACGACCGGATATTGGGGTTGTGATGACTTCTCAGCTGCCCGCTACAAAACATGCAGTGTGTGCAGCGGCTGGGAGTGCTCTGTTGGTAGCAGATGCAGAACGATTGGTTTTGTCACATCCTTTGGTGTTGCACACGGCCCATCAGGTGAAACAAGTATTATCCAACATTGAAACATTGTTGCCACTCAGTGGCTTGCTCAGTTGGGATAAATTCGCACCTTTAATATCTGTATACCATGTTGATATTTCTGTAAAGCTGCTTTGAGACAATGTCTATTGTAAAAAGCGCTATACAAATAAAATTGAATTGAATTGAATTGAATTGAAACACAACATTGGTTATGAGTCCAAAATGCAAAATGTTAATAATGTTTAGTCAAGATTACTTGATTGTTTAAGTAAAGACATCATTAGGGTCTACAGTGAAGGGTCACAGTGGTAGCTTGGCAGTACTGGGGCTTGAACCCCCAACCTGCTGATCAGGAACCCAGATGACATTAACTGTTAAGACACCCCACCATCATAGTTTTAATCTCATTCACATTTTTTTTACTTAACTTTATCATTGCATATCAAATATACAATTTGTTTTAAATGCAATAACAATATCAGGGAGTAGAAAATCTACCGTATTTTTCACATTCATAACCAAAGTTTTACAAAATTCACTAGGAGAAGATTAAGTAATAATCACAGTAGAAAACCAACACTGAAAGGTAAGCATTTTATCATTTATTTCTTGCAGCAGCAGATCAAAGGATTTAATCTCATCATTTGGAAATCACTCACTGCTGCTGAGGATGGTCCCGTATGGACCGCCTGAAGATCATATTGAGATTACTGAGTTTGGTACCACTTAACAACATTTATTTTAGTTCATGGCTGTCCAAAATTTAAGAACAGATAACATCTTTATGATAACTTTATATCTAATGATGCTGCAGTTCTTTTGAGAAAGTGTTTATCGCATCATGTCCTCGTTCTCAGGTGTGTCAATGTGCTTGTGTCCCAGAAAATTTCTGTTTGTCCTAAAACTCCTCGCACATTGTTAGCAGTGATGCGGTTTCTCTCCTGTGTGAATGCGCTGATGTTTATGGAGACTGTCCTCTCGATTAAAACTCTTCCCACACTCTGAACAGTAATACGGTTTATTTCCTGTGTGAATGAGCTGGTGTCGTTGGAGAATACTCATCTGTGTAAAACTCTTCCCACACTCTGAACAGTGATACGGTTTATTTCCTGTGTGAATGCGCTGGTGTCGTTGGAGATTAATCAATTGTACAAAACTCTTCCCACACTGTGAGCATTGATACGGTTTCTCTCCTGTGTGAATGCGCTGGTGTCGTTTGAGAATACTCATCTGTATAAAACTCTTCCCACACTGTGAGCACTGATACGGTTTCGCTCCTGTGTGAATGCGCAGGTGTTGTTGGAGCTGACCGTGGGTGTTAAAACTCTTCCCACATTGTGAACAGTAATACGGTTTTGCTCCTGTGTGAATACGCTGGTGTCGTTGGAGTGTGTCCGCTCGATTAAAACTCTTTCCACACACTAAGCAGTGATACGGTTTCTCTCCGGTGTGAATGCGCAGATGGTTATGGAGAGAAGCCTTTCTATAGAAACTTTTCCCACACTGTGAGCAGTGATACGGTTTCTCTCCTGTGTGAATGCGCTGATGGTTATGGAGATAATCCTTTTTACTGAAACTCTTCCCACACAATGAGCAGTGGTGAATTTCTTGTTTAATTGGTTTGGGAGAGGTGTTCATGTGGGAAATATCAAATGAGCTTTGGTGATGATTTGAGCTCTCTGAGGGTTCGACATCCTCACATTTAATTTCATCTGATTTCATCCCAGTTGGATCTCTTGATATTCTTGTGGAGGTAAACTTACACTGCATATGCAAGACAGCAGAACACCTGCAACAGGACAGCAGTCATGCCTGGATCAGGAAAAAAGACAAAGATGTCAGTGGTTCAATATTTTCAAAAAGTAAGTCACATTGCTTTAATTTTAAGCTGAATTTAAGAGTTAAATAAGAGCTTTCCTGTCTGGACCCTGACTTGTGCATTCTGGAGGGGATTTCAGAAGTGCAAAAGAGATTAGTCACTCAGGGCGAACAGTAGCTGCTAACTGTTGCTTGCTTGATGTTTAGTTGAAACCAGTTTTAGCATCGGCTGTCAGATAGGAGCTGTAACTGCGCTCCCTTGTTGCTATGAGCTGTTTACACGTTGCTAGATTAAACCGATTCAGTTATTCATATTCAGTTTCTGCCAGGAGTCACTCGTTAATGATTTGTGAGTTTGTTTTGGTAATTAAAGAGGCATGCTCAGCTGTGAAGCGCTCCCACCACAGTACTTTAGAATTGGGAAAATGCATCAGCGGAAGTGTCAGCCCTCGTGTGAAGCCCTTGTTGTGTGAAGGCCGAGCTTGTGACCTGTGAGTCTACCTGTGTGAGTCCACCAAGCAAGGACACCGACATCACACCATCCACACCGCTAAGTAGCACTTTCTTCCTCTCTCTACACTTCATCAAAAAAAAAAGACAATTCGTACTTTGTCGCTCCTGCTCAGGCTTTTATGACGGCCTGAATTCTTTGAGGTGAAAAATGACTTCATCACTAAACCTATTTTCTATCACTGCAATGAGAAAAATGATCAAGATTTCAGTGTACACCTGTGCACTGACTGGTGAGGTCTCCCCTGGTCCTTTACCTGACATGAAACCCAATCTCACATGTTTCATTAGAACGGCACCAGACAAAAGTTCCAGCATTGAACATCACTTTCACCCAATCATTCTCTTTAGACCACTGGAACTGTGTTTTCTTCTGTTTAGGTGGTAGTGCCGGGTTTTTTTTTGGCTTTTCTATATGTAAATCCCATTTAATTCAGACGATTTCTTACAGTCCCATTACAAACACTGACTCCTGTTTCCCCCATTTGTTTTTCCATTTGTTTTGTTGTGCATTTTCTATTTTCAAGGCCTATTGCTTTGAGTTTTCTATCCTGACATTTGCAGTCTTCCTTGGTCTACCCGTATGTTTTCCTTTTATAAGTTCCCCATTTTGTTTATACAGTGCTGTGAAAAAGTATTTGCCCCATCCTAATTTCTTCTGTTTTTCTGCATCTCTCACAATAAATAGTTTTAGATCTTCAAACAAAATACAACATAAAACAAAGGTAATCTGAGTAAACACACAATACAGTTTTTATTTATTTATTTTACTGAAAGAAAAAGTTATCCAACACCTATCAGTCTTTCACTTACTTCTAGGACTAGGACTTACTCCTGTGCTTTGGATCTTTGACTTTCAGTTGAGTTTCAGTTCACGGACTGAACGTCTTATGTGTTGGATTTCCTTCTTGAACGAGTTTTTAAATCCTTTCCATTGTTTCAATAGACGACTCTCTTGTTGAGGCCATGTTTCCTTTCAAAAAGTCCAAGGTTCAGGCCTGTAAGCGCTCTCTTTTAACTGCAGACTCATTGGCATTTTTAGACTTTAGACTACTTTTAGTGCTGGTATTTGTTTTAGAAATGCAAATTACAATGTGACTCCATCATTTTCTCCTCTATTTGATCTGGAAAATAACGGGAAAACTGGTATAAACGGGACAATCCAGAGCTAGGTGTGCGTTACTTGTTTTGAATACACTCGGGGACTTCTTTACCTCCATGTGTGTAACGCGCTCCTATCCGTGGATTTTCCCTTACTAAACCAGCCTTACTTTAATGAACTTACCTTGATCTTTACAGTAGAACGCAGTTAACCTCCTCAAATACACCCACAACGGATCAGATGGAACTGTGGAGGTAAAACCCTGTCAGAAATATTTGAATGTAAAGATGATTAGTAGAGTCGGAGAGCTCAACTCATCAATCAGCAAAACTGCCGCACGTCTTCTTCTATTTCTGTGAAAGTGTGGCGGAACGCGACCTAGACGCTCACAGCGACACCTACTGGAGCATTGTATTAGCGCTCCTAATCACCATAACAACAGAAGGCTGTTTTGCTAATATAGCCCCAGCTAGCAAGCAGGTACCGATCCACTGGATCATATTAGTCGGTCGGAACCACTGCTGGTCCACACGCAGACCAAATTAACGCTGATTTCAATCAATCAATCAATTTTTATTTCTATAGCACATTTAAAAACAACACATGTTGACCAAAGTGCTTCACATAATAGCATAAACGGATCATATACATGTACATTTATTCATTTAGCAGACGCTTTTATCCAAACGCTTTTATCCACTTACAAATGAGGATAAGCGATATATCAAGCAGAGAACAATACAAGTAGTGCTACCGTACAAGATCTTTTAATTGAGTTCCAGAAGAAGCAAAGTGTGCAGAGTAAAGGTGTAAGTGCAGAACATATTATATATATATATATGTTGTAAGTTTGTCGTTGTTGTAAGTTTGTGCTATTAATAAGTAAGTAAAGTTCCTGCAACGGATTATCTTTGTTGTGTGATTCTTTTCACGCCTCTACGGACACTTATAAGCCAAGTCGAAAGCACAACAGTATGTCTGAGTTATTGTAAAACATGTCAGTTCTTGTTGCCAGCAGGTGGCGCTATGAATATAACTGAACATTGGCATGTAGATGTCCTCAGGCCATTATTCGATTGAACATTGTATGCTTGAGTTATAACAACTTCCTGTTTAATAGCAGTAATAGCACGCTTTACCACTTAGCTAAGTGTTGCTAGAATGTTCTAACATGTTTCTAGCATGTTGCTTCCATGTTTAGAATTTGCTGGCATACTTTTATATGTTGCTAGGAATACATTAGTGTAAAACATGTCAATTCCTGTTGCCAGCAGGTGGCGGTATAATGAATGAATAATGGTATGTAGATGTCTTCAGGGCAGAATTCGTATCAAAGATGTGAAGTTTGGTGAAGATTGAACATTATGTCTGAGTTAGTGTAAAACATGTCACTTCCTGTTGCCAGCATGTGGCGCTAAGAAAAATCTAAATGCTGCCTTCCTGTTGACTTTAGGGCATGGGTTTAAGAGAAGTTTTTGTACGTATTGGCACGTTTGACATGTTTACTGAATTTCGTACATGTAGGTGAAACGTAGCGCGAGGCGCACATCTGTGAAGTTCTGTAGGTGGCGCTATCGAGCCATTTTGCCACACTCCATTCTGGAACCCCTATCAGATGTAAATTTTCACCAGTTCTGACGCATCTGCAAAGTTTCGTGAGTTTTCGGGTATGCTTAAGCCAGGGGTGTCCAATCTTATCCCGAAAGGGTCGGTGTGGGTGCAGGTTTTCATTCCAACCAAGCAGAAGCCACACCTGAGTCTATTGAAAGCCAAGATCAACTGATTAAAACAGGTGGAATCAGGTGTGGGTCCTGCGTGGTTGGAATGAAAACCTGCACCCACACCGGCCCTTTCCGGATCAGATTGGACACCCCTGGTTTAAGCCTTCTAAAATGAGATTCATTTCGGAAAATAATAATAATAATAATGATAATAATGAACGGAGCAGATCCAATAGGGCTTCGGGCCAGCTCGGGCCCTAATTATGGCTGCATTATCCTTTATTATAAATGTACCATTAGGAATTTAACAAACATATTTCACTATTAAAAATCACACAAAATAAGTTTATATCAACATGAAAAGTTTACTTACTTAAAATGCAACATAATGAAAAACTCCCTTCTTGAACGTCACTGAAACCGGTCTCAGCAGCAACCAACATACGAGACGAAGAGGACCGCCTTTTGTAATTATCTACTAATCAGTTCATTAATTCTCTTGTTGGCAGGCAGAACTCCTTGCATGGCCAATCACATCAAAGGAAGACCAGGGCGAGCTATTTTAGTGAATCATGATTTTGAGTTCAGAACACTTGAAATCTTAAGTTTGTGTATTTTGTAGGTAAATAAGTTAAACTAACATATTTTTGAGTTATGAGCCCAAAATGCAAAATGTTAAGTAATGTTTAGTCAAGATTACTTGATTGTTTAAGTAAAGACATCATTAGGGTCTACAGTGAAGGGTCACAGTGGTAGCTCGGCAGTACTGGGGCTTGAACCCCCAACCTTCTGATCAGGAACCCAGATGACATTAACTGTTAAGACACCCCACCATCATAGTTTTAATCTCATTCACATTTTTTTTTACTTAACTTTATCATTGCATATCAAATATACAATTCGTTTTAAATGCAATAACAATATCAGGGAGTAGAAAATCTACCGTATTTTTCACATTCATAACCAAAGTTTTACAAAATTCACTAGGAGAAGATTAAGTAATAATCACAGTAGAAAACCAACACTGAAAGGTAAGCATTTTATCATTTATTTCTTGCAGCAGCAGATCAAAGGATTTAATCTCATCATTTGGAAATCACTCACTGCTGCTGAGGATGGTCCCGTATGGACCGCCTGAAGATCATTGAGATTACTGAGTGTGGTACCACTTAACAACATTTATTTTAGTTCATGGTTATCCAAAGGTGTAACAATTATTCAGCAGTTATTTAACAATTCTGTCTTAGATTTCCAAAATTTAAGAACAGATAACATCTTTATGATAACTTTATATCTAATGATGATGCGATAAACACTTTCTCAAGAACTGCAGCATGTTCTCATTCTCAGGTGTGTCTTGTGTCACAGAAAATTTCTGTTTGTACTAAAACTCCTCCCACATTGTTAGCAGTGATACGGTTTCTCTCCTGTGTGAATGCGCTGGTGTTTATGGAGAGAACTCAACTGTTTAAAACTCCTCCCACATTGAGAACAGTAATACGGTTTCTCTCCTGTGTGAACGCGCTGATGGTTATGGAGACTGTCCTCTCGATTAAAACTCTTCCCACACTCTGAACAGTGATACGGTTTATTTCCTGTGTGAATGCGTTGGTGTCGTTGGAGATTAATCAACTGTACAAAACTCTTCCCACACTGTGAGCATTGATACGGTTTCTCTCCTGTGTGAATGCGCTGGTGTCGTTTGAGAATACTCATCTGTGTAAAACTCTTCCCACAGTATGAGCAGTGATACGGTTTCGCTCCTGTGTGAATGCGCAGGTGTTGTTGGAGCTGACCGTGGGTGTTAAAACTCTTCCCACATTGTGAACAGTAATACGGTTTTGCTCCTGTGTGAATGCGCTGGTGTCGTTGGAGTGTGTCCGCTCGATTAAAACTCTTTCCACACTCTAAGCAGTGATACGGTTTCTCTCCGGTGTGAATGCGCAGATGGTTATGGAGAGAAGCCTTTCTATAGAAACTCTTCCCACACTCTGAGCAGTGATACGGTTTCTCTCCTGTGTGAATGCGCTGATGGTTATGGAGATAATCCTTTTTACTGAAACTCTTCCCACACAATGAGCAGTGGTGAATTTCTTGCTTAATTGGTTTGGGAGAGGTGTTCATGTGGGAAATATCAGATGAGCTTTGGCGATGATTGGAGCTCTCTGAGGGTTCGACGTCCTCACATTTAATTTCATCTGATTTCATCCCAGTTGGATCTCCTGATATTCTTGTGGAAGTAAACTTACACAGCATATGCAAGACAGCAGGAGAACACCTCCAACAGGACAGCAGTCATGCCTGGATCAGGAAAAAAAGACAAAGATGTCAGTGGTTCAATATTTTCAAAAAGTAAATCACATTGCTTTAATTTTAAGCTGAATTTAAGAGTTAAATAAGAGCTTTCCTGTCTGGAACCTGACTTGTGCATTCTGGAGGGGATTTTGGAAGTGCAAAAGAGATTAGTCACTCAGGGCAAACAGTAGCTGCTAACTGTTGCTTGCTTGATGTTTAGTTGAAACCAGTTTTAGCATCGGCTGTCAGATAGGAGCTGTAACTGCGCTCCCTTGTTGCTATGAGCTGTTTACACGTTGCTAGATTAAACCGATTCAGTTATTCATATTCAGTTTCTGCCAGGAGTCACTCGCTAATGATTCGAGTTTACTGTGGTAATTAAAGAGGCATGCTCAGCTGTGAAGCGCTCCCACCACAGTACTTTAGAATTAGGAAAACGCATCAGCGGAAGCGTCAGCCCTCGTGTGAAGCCCTTGTTGTGTGAAGGCCGAGCTTGTAACCTGTGAGTCTACCTGTGTGAGTCCACCGAGCAAGGACACCGACATCACACCATTCACACCGCTAAGTAGCACTTTCTTCCTTGCTCTACACTTCATCAAAAAAAAAAAAGAAAGACAATTAGTACTTTGTTGCTCCTGCTCAGGCTTTTATGACGGCCTGAATTCTTTGAGGTGAAAAATGACTTCATCACTAAACCTATTTTCTATCACTGCAATGAGAAAAATGATCAAGATTTCAGTGTACACCTGTGCACTGACTGGTGAGGTCTCCCCTGGTCCTTTACCTGACATGAAACCCAATCTCACATGTTTCATTAGAATGGCACCAGACAAAAGTTCCAGCATCATCTCCTTGTCCAACACAGATTTGTGATTCATCACTGAACATCACTTTCATCCAATCATTCTCTTTAGACCACTGGAACTGTGTTTTCTTCTGTTTAGGTGGTAGTGCCAGTTTTTGTTGGGTTTTTCTATATGTAAATCCCATTTAATTCAGACGATTTCTTACAGTTCCATCACAAACACTGACTCCTGTTTCCCCCATTTGTTTTTCATTTGTTTTGTTGTGCATTTTCTATTTTCAAGGCATATTGCTTTGAGTTTTCTATCCTGACATTTGCAGTCTTCCTTGGTCTACCCATATGTTTTCCTTTTATAAGTTTCCCATTTTGTTTATACAGTGCTGTGAAAAAGTATTTGCCCCATCCTAATTTCTTCTGTTTTTCCCACATCTTTCACAATAAATAGTTTTAGATCTTCAAACAAAATACAACATAAAACAAAGGCAATCTGAGTAAACACACAACACAGTTTTTATTTATTTATTTTACTGAAAGAAAAAGTTATCCAACACCTATCAGTCTTTCACTTACTTCTAGGACTAGGACTTACTCCTGTGCTTTGGATCTTTGACTTTCAGTTGAGATTCAGTTTACGGACTGAACGTCTTATGTGTTGGATTAACTTCTTGAAGGAGTTTTTAAATCCTTTCCATTGTTTCCATAGACAACTCTCTTGTTGAGGCCATGTTTCCTTTCAAAAAGTCCAAGGTTCAGGCCTGTAAGTGCTCTCTTTTAACTGCAGACTCATTGGCATTTTCAGACTTTAGACTACTTTTAGTGCTGGAATTTGTTTTAGAAATGCAAATTACAATGTGATTCCATCATTTTCTCCTCTATTTGATCTGGAAAATAACGGGATAACTGGTATAAACGGGATAATCCAGAGCTAGGTGTGCGTTACTTGTTTTGAATACACTCGGGGACTTCTTTACCTCCACGTGTGTAACGCACTCCTATCCGTGGATTTTCCCTTACTAAACCAGCCTTACTTTAATGAACTTACCTTGATCTTTACAGCAGAACGCAGTTTACCTCCTCAAATACACCCACAACGGATCAGATAGAACTGTGGAGGTAAAACCCTGTCCGAAATATTTGAATGTAAAGATGATTAGTAGAGTCGGAGAGCTCAGATCATCAATCAGCAAAAGTGCAGCACGTCTTCTTCTATTTCTGTGAATGTGTGGCGGAACGTGACCCAGACGCTCACAGTGACACCTACTGGAGCATTGTATTAGTGCTCCTAATCACCATAACAACAGAAGGCTGTTTTGCTAATATGGCCCCAAACAGCAAGCAGGTACCGGTCCACTGGATCATATTAATCGGTCGGAACCACTGCTGGTCCACACGCAGACCAAATTAACGCTGATTTCAATCAATTAATCAATTATTATTTCTATAGCACATTTAAAAACACGTCGACCAAAATGCTTCACATAATAGCATAAACGGATCACATACGAGGAGACAAGGGACAACATCTAAAGAAGATAAATTAACAATTAATTTATAAATTAAATGTACTTACCTAGTTTTTTTTTAAGAAGAAGAAGTCGTCTATATTTTATACATTACAGCACAATGAAATGCTTTCTTCGCATATCTCACAGTACCCCTGGAGCAGAGAGAGTTAATGGCTTTACTCAAGGGCCACAGTGGTAGCCCGGCAGTACTGGGGCTTGAACGCCTAACCTTCTGATCAGGAACCCAGATGACATTAACTGTGTGGTACCACTTAACAACCATGAAGATGGTTTTGGATCTCAATTCATATGAACAGTTATGCTATGATAGCTTTAGATCTGCAATTACCATGAACAGTTTGCACTCAAGTCTCCATCAGTGAACACTGGATAAGTTCAAGAAAACAGACTTCATGCAAAAACTGTTCTAACTGGACCTGATTTGTTGAATAAGTTTTGGGCAAAATCCCAGACATCCCTTTTAATTTTCATTTCCTAAAAAAAAATCAGAACAATTGCTTACTATTGACATGACCTTGTGCTAACACATTAGCATATCAAATCCTGACTTCTTAATAACAAAGTATACCATTTATTTTAGTTCATGGTTGTCCAAAGGTGTAACAATTATTCAGCAATTATTTAACAATTCTGTCTTAGAATTCCTAAATATAGGAACAGATAAAATCTTTATGATAACTTTATTAACATCATTAGATATAAACACTTTCTCAAAACAACTACAGCATGTCCTCATTCTCAGGTGTGTCAATGTGCTTGTGTTGCTGAAGATTTCTGCTCGTACTAAAACTCCTCCCACATTGTTAGCAGTGATACAGTTTATTTCCTGTGTGAATGCGCTGGTGTTGTTTGAGATTACTCCTCTGTGAAAAACTCTTCCCACATTGTGAGCACTGATACGGTTTCTCTCCTGTGTGAACGCGCAGGTGTTGTTGGAGATGACTCTGGCAAGTAAAACTCTTTCTACACTGTGAACAGTAATACGGTTTTTCTCCTGTGTGAATTCGTTGGTGTAATTGGAGACTGTCCTCTCGATTAAAACTCTTTCCACACTGTAAGCAGTGATATGGTTTATCTCCTGTGTGAATGCGCTGATGTTTATGGAGAGAACTTGATTGTGTAAAACTCTTCCCACACTGTAAGCAGCAAAATGGCTTCTCTCCTGTGTGAATGTGTTGGTGTAATTGGAGACTGTCCTCTCGAGTGAAACTCTTTCCACACTCTAAGCAGTGATATGGCTTCTCTCCTGTGTGAATGCGCCGATGTCGCTGGAGAGAACTCTGGATAGTAAAACTCTTCCCACACTGTGAGCAGTTATATGGTTTATTTCCTGTGTGAATGTGCTGGTGTCTCTGGAGAGAATTCAATTGTGTGAAACTCTTCCCACACTGTGAACAGCAATACGGCTTCTCTCCTGTGTGAATCCGTTGGTGTTGTTTGAGATAACTCTTTTTACCGAAACTCTTCCCACACAATGAGCAGTGGTGAATTTCTTGTTTAATTGGTTTGGGAGAGGTGTTCATGTGGGAAATATCAGATGAGCTTTGGTGATGATTGGAGTTCTCTGAGGGTTCGACATCCTCACATTTAATTTCATCTGATTTCATTCCAGTTGGATCTCTTGATATTCTTGTGGAGGTAAACTTACACAGCATATGCAAGACAGCAGGAGAACACCTGCAACAGGACAGCAGTCATGCCTGGATCAGGAAAAAACGACAAAGATATCAGTGGTTCAATATTTTCAAAAAGTAAATCACATTGTTTTAATTTTAAGCTGAATTTAAGAGTTAAATAAGAGCTTTCCTGTCTGGAACCTGACTTGTGCATTCTGGAGGGGATTTCGGAAGTGCAAAAGAGATTACTCACTCAGGGCGAACAGTAGCTGCTAACTGTTGCTTGCTTGATGTTTAGTTGAAACCAGTTTTAGCATCGGCTGTCAGATAGGAGCTGTAACTGCGCTCCCTTGTTGCTATGAGCTGTTTACACATTGCTAGATTAAACCGATTCAGTTATTCATATTCAGTTTCTGCCAGGAGTCACTCGTTAATGATTTGTGAGTTTGTTTTGCTTGAGTAGTCGCTGTGCTCTTGGAGGAATTTTGGAAGGTCAGCCACTTCTGGGAAGGTTCACTACAGTGCTGAGTTTTTCCATTTGGAGACAACGGCTCTCACTGTGGTACGTTGGAGTCCTAGAGCCTTTGAAATAGTTTTGTAACCCTTCCCAGACTGATGTATTTCAGTCACCTTCCTCATCATTTCTGGAATTTCTTTCAACCTTGGCACAGTGTTACTCAGTAAGACTTTTTAACCAATTTCATGCTGTTGAAAAAGTTCAAGGTAAATGTTGATTTGATTGAACAGGGTTTGTTGGGTCTAGTCCAGCTGAACACCATTATCAATGCAGTTTCATAGATTTGGGAAATTAGTAACTACGAGGGCAAATACATTTTCACACAAGCCCAGTTGGTGTTGGATAACTTTTTTGCTTCAATAAATAACAATTATCCAATAACATAAAAATCCAATAGCGACAATTATTGAAAAACTGCATTTTGTCTTTCCTCAAGTTGTCTTTGTTTTATCTCAGTTTTTATAATTTAGTAGGAGATATACAAAAAACAGAAGAAATCAGAATAGGGGCAAATAGCACACAGCACTGTACTTGCACCAAATTTTAGACACAGCTGACTAGGAACAAACACCTTTTGCCACACTCCGTGTTGGATTTCCTTCTTGAAGGAGCTTTACAATCCTTTCCATTGTTTCTGTAAAATAACGGGATAACTGGTATAAACTGGATAATCCAGGGCTAGGTGTGCGTTACATGTTTTGAATGCACGCGGGGACTTCTTTACCTCCATGTGTGTAACGCGCTCCTATCCGTAGATTATCCCTTACTAAACCAGCCTTACTTTAATGAACTTACCTTGATCTTTACAGCAGAACGCAGTTAACCTCCTCAAATACACCCACACCGGATCAGATGGAACTGTGGAGGTAAAACCCTGTCAGAAATATTTGAATGTAAAGATGATTAATAGAGTCGGAGAGCTCAGCTCATCAATCAGCAAAACTGCCGCACGTCTTCTTCTATTTCTGTGAATGTGTGGGGGAACGCGACCTAGACGCTCACAGCGACACCTACTGGAGCATTGTATTAGCGCTCCTAATCACCATAACAACAGAAGGCTGTTTTGCTAAAATAGCCCCAACTAGCAAGCAGGTACCCGTCCACTGGATCATTTTTGTCGGTCGGAACCACTGCTGGTCCACACGCGGACCAAATTAACGCTGACTTCAATTAATCAATTATTATTTCTATAGCACATTTAAAAACACGTTGACCAAAATGCTTCACATAATAGCATAAACGGATCACATACGAGGAGACAAGGGACAACATCTAAAGAAGATAAATTAACAATTCATTAATTCATTTATAAATTAAATGTACTTACCTACTGGATCATTTTTGTCGGTCGGAACCACTGCTGGTCCACACGCAGACCAAATTAACGCTGATTTCAATCAATTAATCAATTATTATTTCTATAGCACATTTAAAAACACGTCGACCAAAATGCTTCACATAATAGCATAAACGGATCACATACGAGGAGACAAGGGACAACATCTAAAGAAGATAAATTAACAATTAATTTATAAATTAAATGTACTTACCTAGTTTTTTTTTTAAGAAGAAGAAGTCGTCTATATTTTATACATTACAGCACAATGAAATGCTTTCTTCGCATATCTCACAGTACCCCTGGAGCAGAGAGAGTTAATGGCTTTACTCAAGGGCCACAGTGGTAGCCCGGCAGTACTGGGGCTTGAACGCCTAACCTTCTGATCAGGAACCCAGATGACATTAACTGTGTGGTACCACTTAACAACCATGAAGATGGTTTTGGATCTCAATTCATATGAACAGTTATGCTATGATAGCTTTAGATCTGCAATTACCATGAACAGTTTGCACTCAAGTCTCCATCAGTGAACACTGGATAAGTTCAAGAAAACAGACTTCATGTAAAAACTGTTCTAACTGGACCTGGTTCGTTGAATAAGTTTTGGGCAAAATCCCAGACATCCCTTTTAATTTTCATTTCCTAAAAAAATCAGAACAATTGTTTAATATTATTGACATGACCTTGTGCTAACACATATTCGCATATCAAATCCTGACTTCTTAATTAACAAAAGTATACCATTTATTTTAGTTCATGGTTGTCCAAAGGTATAACAATTATTCAGCAATTATTTAACAATTCTGTCTTAGAATTCCAAAATTTAGGAACAGATAAAATCTTTATGATAACTTTATTTTTATCGCATCATCATTAGATATAAACACTTTCTCAAAACAACTACAGCATGTCCTCATTCTCAGGTGTGTCAATGTGCTTATGTCACTGAAAATGTCTGTTTGTACTAAAACTCCTCCCACATTGTTAGCAGTGATGCGGTTTTTCTCCTGTGTGAATGCGCTGGTGTTGTTTGAGATTACCCCTCTGTGAAAAACTCTTCCCACATTGAGAGCACTGATACGGTTTCTCTCCTGTGTGAACGCGCAGGTGTTGTTTGAGATGACATCTCTGTATAAAACTCTTCCCACAGTATAAGCATTGATACGGTTTCTCTCCTGTGTGAATGCGTTGGTGTAATTGTAGACTGTCATCTCGAGTGAAACTCTTTCCACACTCTAAGCAGTGATACGGTTTATCTCCTGTGTGAATGCGTTGATGTTTACGGAGAGAACCCCACTGTGTAAAACTCTTCCCACAGTGTGAACAGTAATACGGTTTCTCTCCGGTGTGAACGTGTTGGTGTAATTGGAGACTGTCCTTTTGAGTAAAACTCTTTCCACACTGTAAGCAGTGATATGGTTTATCTCCTGTGTGAATGCGCTGATGTTTACGGAGAGAACCCCACTGTGTAAAACACTTCTCACAGTGTGAACAGTAATACGGTTTCTCTCCTCTGTGAATGCGTTGGTGTAATTGGAGATTGTCATATCGAGTGAAGCTCTTTCCACACTCTAAGCAGTGATACGGTTTCTCTCCTGTGTGAATGCGCTGATGTTTATGGAGAGAACTCAATTGTGTAAAACGCTTCCCACATTGTGAACAGTAATATGGCTTTTCTCCTGTGTGAACACGGTGATGTTTATGGAGACTGTCCTCTTGAGTAAAACTCTTTCCACACTCTAAGCAGTCATACGGCTTCTCTCCTGTGTGAATGCGCTGATGTCGCTGAAGAGAACTCTGGATAGCAAAACTCTTCCCACACTGTGAGCAGTTATATGGTTTATCTCCTGTGTGAATGCGCTGGTGTCTCTGGAGAGAATTCAATTGTGTGAAACTCTTCCCACACTGTGAACAGCAATACGGCTTCTCTCCTGTGTGAATCCGCTGGTGTTGTTTGAGATAACCCTTTTTACTGAAACTCTTCCCACACAGTGAGCAGTGGTGAATTTCTTGTTTAATTGGTTTGGGAGAGTTGTTCATGTGGGAAATATCAGATGAGCTTTGGTGATGATTGGAGCTCTCTGAGGGTTCGACATCCTCACATTTAATTTCATCTGATTTCATCCCAGTTGGATCTCTTGATATTCTTGTGGAGGTAAACTTACACAGCATATGCAAGACAGCAGGAGAACACCTGCAACAGGACAGCAGTCATGCCTGGATCAGGAAAAAACGACAAAGATATCAGTGGTTCAATATTTTCAAAAAGTAAATCACATTGTTTTAATTTTAAGCTGAATTTAAGAGTTAAATAAGAGCTTTCCTGTCTGGAACCTGACTTGTGCATTCTGGAGGGGATTTCGGAAGTGCAAAAGAGATTACTCACTCAGGGCGAACAGTAGCTGCTAACTGTTGCTTGCTTGATGTTTAGTTGAAACCAGTTTTTAGCCTGTCATCAATTATTCCTTACTTATTTCTGGAAAATCTAAGTTGTCTGTCATTTTGTTTGTTGTTTGCTCAGTGTGCTGTGGTGAACAGCAGGCTAACTTTTCCGTTATTTCAGTTAACTTGGCGAAGTGATCTGGAACTGTAAAGTGGTCAAGACCTGACTGGATCTACTTTAGCTGTGCATTTACTGAAAAATAACTACACGCCTCAGAACGTCTGTCAGCCAATCAGAATCGAGAATTCAACAGCGCTGCGGTATAAAACAGTAAACACCACAGATAGTTCTGGTCCGTTTAATCACCGTTCTAAATTAATGCGCTGCCTATAAACAACTGTAATCTGGATAATCCAGAGGTAGGTGTGCGTTACATGTTTTTAATACACTCGGGGACTTTACCTCCACGTCGTGTAACGCGCTCCTATCCGTGGATTATCCCTTACTAAACCAGCCTTACTTTAATGAATTTACCTCGATCTTTACAGCAGAACGCAGTTAACCTCCTCAAATACACCCACACCGGATCAGATGGAACTGTGGAGGTAAAACCCTGTCAGAAATATTTGAATGTAAAGATGATTAATAGAGTCGGAGAGCTCAGCTCATCAATCAGCAAAACTGCCGCACGTCTTCTTCTATTTCTGTGAATGTGTGGCGGAACGCGACCTAGACGCTCACAGCGACACATACTGGAGCATTGTATTAGTGCTCCTAATCACCATAACAACAGAAGACTGTTTTGCTAATATAGCCCCAGCTAGCAAACAGGTACCGGTCCACTGGATCATATTAGTCGGTCGGAACCACTGCTGGTCCACACGCAGACCAAATTAACGCTGACTACTGAATAAATTAACAATTCATTCATTTGTTTATAAATTAAATGTCCTTACATAGGTTTAATCTTATCCGAAGATTTTCATCCAGTAATTTTACTTTCTCGTCGCGTATCGAATATAGACTATAAATCTTTTTTAAAGGTAGTAACAGCAATAACAGAGAGCAGAAATTCTAACATATTTTCCAAATTCATAACCAATGTTTTTCAGAATTCACTAGGAAAAGATTGAGTAATAATCACAATAGAAAGCCACCATTGAAAGTTAAGCAGTTTATAATTTATTTCTTGCAGCAGATCACATGATTTTAAAAATGTCCCAGTCTAACTCAGCATTAAAATGAATAAGTTCACTAAATAAAATTCTAATTACTGTGTGCCTGAGTAGCGTTCTGTGTATCACAATCGACCTTATTTCCCTGCTTCTTAAGATGCTTCATGAAAACAACAACAACGAACACATAAATAAATGAAATGCAAAATGTACTGATTATGAAATACTGAAATGCAAAACTTATTGATTGTGGTTGTGTGTACTGAACCAGACTGAAGGATTAAAGGCTCAGGAAACCTTTTTAGGTGTTTTGAGTTAATTATCTGATTAGAGTCTTCTCAGGTCGACATTTCTCTATTATAAACTCTTTATTCTAATATTTTGAGATATTGGATTTTTGATTTCTGTGAGCTGTAAGCCGTAATCATCAAGATTAAAAGAAAAAAAGGCTTGAAATATTTCACTTTATGTGTTATGAATCTAGAATATATGAAAGTTCCATTTTTGATTAAATTAAGGTTAAAAAAAAGAACTTTTCCATCCATCCATCCATCCATCCATCCATCTTCTACCTCTTACTCCTTTTCAGGGTCACGGGGAACCTGGAGCCTATCCCAGGAAGCATCGGGCACAAGGTGGGGTACACCCTGGACAGGGTGCCAGTCCATCGCAGGGCACAACGAACTTTTCCATGATATTCTAATTTTTTCTT